>NW_028227348.1:501297-528895 GCF_978045245.1 Mus caroli
TTCTTTCTTTCTTTCTTTCTTTCTTTCACACTTTTTATAAAACTTTTATAAAAACTTTTTATTATAAACTTTTCTTTCTTTCTTTCTTTCTTTCTTTCACACTTTTTATAAAACTTTTATAAAAACTTTTTATTATAAACTTTTCTTTCTTTCTTTCTTTCTTTCTTTCTTTCACACTTTTTATAAAACTTTTATAAAAACTTTTTATTATTAACTTTTCTTTCTTTCTTTCTTTCTTTCTTTCTTTCTTTCACACTTTTTATAAAACTTTTATAAAAACTTTTTATTATAAACTTTTCTTTCTTTCTTTCTTTCTTTCTTTCTTTCTTTCTTTCACACTTTTTATAAAACTTTTATAAAAACTTTTTATTATAAACTTTTCTTTCTTTCTTTCTTTCTTTCTTTCACACTTTTTATAAAACTTTTATAAAAACTTTTTATTATAAACTTTTCTTTCTTTCTTTCTTTCTTTCTTTCTTTCACACTTTTTATAAAACTTTTATAAAAACTTTTTATTATAAACTTTTCTTTCTTTCTTTCTTTCTTTCTTTCTTTCTTTCACACTTTTTATAAAACTTTTATAAAACCTTTTTATTATAAACTTTTCTTTCTTTCTTTCTTTCTTTCACACTTTTTATAAAACTTTTATAAAAACTTTTTATTATAAACTTTTCTTTCTTTCTTTCTTTCTTTCTTTCTTTCACACTTTTTATAAAACTTTTATAAAAACTTTTTATTATAAACTTTTCTTTCTTTCTTTCTTTCTTTCTTTCTTTCACACTTTTTATAAAACTTTTATAAAAACTTTTTATTATAAACTTTTCTTTCTTTCTTTCTTTCTTTCTTTCTTTCACACTTTTTATAAAACTTTTATAAAAACTTTTTATTATAAACTTTTCTTTCTTTCTTTCTTTCTTTCTTTCTTTCACACTTTTTATAATACTTTTATAAAAACTTTTTATTATAAACTTTTCTTTCTTTCGTTCTTTCTTTCTTTCTTTCACACTTTTTATAAAACTTTTATAAAAACTTTTTATTATAAACTTTTCTTTCTTTCTTTCTTTCTTTCACACTTTTTATAAAACTTTTATAAAAACTTTTTATTATAAACTTTTCTTTCTTTCTTTCTTTCTTTCTTTCACACTTTTTATAAAACTTTTATAAAAACTTTTTATTATAAACTTTTCTTTCTTTCTTTCTTTCTTTCTTTCTTTCACACTTTTTATAAAACTTTTATAAAAACTTTTTATTATAAACTTTTCTTTCTTTCTTTCTTTCTTTCTTTCTTTCTTTCACACTTTTTATAAAACTTTTATAAAAACTTTTTATTATAAACTTTTCTTTCTTTCTTTCTTTCTTTCACACTTTTTATAAAACTTTTATAAAAACTTTTTATTATAAACTTTTCTTTCTTTCTTTCTTTCTTTCTTTCTTTCTTTCACACTTTTTATAAAACTTTTATAAAAACTTTTTATTATAAACTTTTCTTTCTTTCTTTCTTTCTTTCACACTTTTTATAAAACTTTTATAAAAACTTTTTATTATAAACTTTTCTTTCTTTCTTTCTTTCTTTCACACTTTTTATAAAACTTTTATAAAAACTTTTTATTATAAACTTTTCTTTCTTTCTTTCTTTCTTTCTTTCTTTCACACTTTTTATAAAACTTTTATAAAAACTTTTTATTATACACTTTTCTTTCTTTCTTTCTTTCTTTCTTTCACACTTTTTATAAAACTTTTATAAAAACTTTTTATTATAAACTTTTCTTTCTTTCTTTCTTTCTTTCTTTCACACTTTTTATAAAACTTTTATAAAAACTTTTTATTATAAACTTTTCTTTCTTTCTTTCTTTCTTTCTTTCTTTCACACTTTTTATAAAACTTTTATAAAAACTTTTTATTATAAACTTTTCTTTCTTTCTTTCTTTCTTTCTTTCTTTCTTTCTTTCACACTTTTTATAAAACTTTTATAAAAACTTTTTATTATAAACTTTTCTTTCTTTCTTTCTTTCTTTCTTTCTTTCACACTTTTTATAAAACTTTTATAAAAACTTTTTATTATAAACTTTTCTTTCTTTCTTTCTTTCTTTCTTTCTTTCTTTCTTTCACACTTTTTATAAAACTTTTATAAAAACTTTTTATTATAAACTTTTCTTTCTTTCTTTCTTTCTTTCTTTCTTTCACACTTTTTATAAAACTTTTATAAAAAGTTTTTATTATAAACTTTTCTTTCTTTCTTTCTTTCTTTCTTTCTTTCTTTCACACTTTTTATAAAACTTTTATAAAAACTTTTTATTATAAACTTTTCTTTCTTTCTTTCTTTCTTTCTTTCTTTCACACTTTTTATAAAACTTTTATAAAAACTTTTTATTATAAACTTTTCTTTCTTTCTTTCTTTCTTTCTTTCTTTCTTTCACACTTTTTATAAAACTTTTATAAAAACTTTTTATTATAAACTTTTCTTTCTTTCTTTCTTTCTTTCTTTCTTTCTTTCTTTCACACTTTTTATAAAACTTTTATAAAAACTTTTTATTATAAACTTTTCTTTCATTCTTTCTTTCTTTCTTTCTTTCTTTCACACTTTTTATAAAACTTTTATAAAACCTTTTTATTATAAACTTTTCTTTCTTTCTTTCTTTCTTTCTTTCTTTCTTTCTTTCACACTTTTTATAAAACTTTTATAAAAACTTTTTATTATAAACTTTTCTTTCTTTCTTTCTTTCTTTCTTTCTTTCACACTTTTTATAAAACTTTTATAAAAACTTTTTATTATAAACTTTTCTTTCATTCTTTCTTTCTTTCTTTCTTTCTTTCACACTTTTTATAAAACTTTTATAAAACCTTTTTATTATAAACTTTTCTTTCTTTCTTTCTTTCTTTCTTTCACACTTTTTATAAAACTTTTATAAAAACTTTTTATTATAAACTTTTCTTTCTTTCTTTCTTTCTTTCTTTCTTTCACACTTTTTATAAAACTTTTATAAAAACTTTTTATTATAAACTTTTCTTTCTTTCTTTCTTTCTTTCTTTCGTTCTTTCTTTCTTTCTTTCTTTCACACTTTTTATAAAACTTTTATAAAAACTTTTTATTATAAACTTTTCTTTCTTTCTTTCTTTCTTTCTTTCTTTCACACTTTTTATAAAACTTTTATAAAAACTTTTTATTATAAACTTTTCTTTCTTTCTTTCTTTCTTTCTTTCTTTCACACTTTTTATAAAACTTTTATAAAAACTTTTTATTATAAACTTTTCTTTCTTTCTTTCTTTCTTTCACACTTTTTATAAAACTTTTATAAAAACTTTTTATTATAAACTTTTCTTTCTTTCTTTCTTTCTTTCTTTCACACTTTTTATAAAACTTTTATAAAAACTTTTTATTATAAACTTTTCTTTCTTTCTTTCTTTCTTTCTTTCTTTCTTTCTTTGTTCTTTCACACTTTTTATAAAACTTTTATAAAAACTTTTTATTATAAACTTTTCTTTCTTTCTTTCTTTCTTTCTTTCTTTCACACTTTTTATAAAACTTTTATAAAAACTTTTTATTATAAACTTTTCTTTCTTTCTTTCTTTCTTTCTTTCACACTTTTTATAAAACTTTTATAAAAACTTTTTATTATAAACTTTTCTTTCTTTCTTTCTTTCTTTCTTTCACACTTTTTATAAAACTTTTATAAAAACTTTTTATTATAAACTTTTCTTTTCTTTCTTTCTTTCTTTCTTTCTTTCTTTCTTTCACACTTTTTATAAAACTTTTATAAAAACTTTTTAATATAAACTTTTCTTTCTTTCTTTCTTTCTTTCTTTCACACTTTTTATAAAACTTTTATAAAAACTTTTTATTATAAACTTTTCTTTCTTTCTTTCTTTCTTTCTTTCACACTTTTTATAAAACTTTTATAAAAACTTTTTATTATACACTTTTCTTTCTTTCTTTCTTTCTTTCTTTCTTTCACACTTTTTATAAAACTTTTATAAAAACTTTTTATTATAAACTTTTCTTTCTTTCTTTCTTTCTTTCTTTCTTTCACACTTTTTATAAAACTTTTATAAAAACTTTTTATTATAAACTTTTCTTTCTTTCTTTCTTTCTTTCTTTCACACTTTTTATAAAACTTTTATAAAAACTTTTTATTATAAACTTTTCTTTCTTTCTTTCTTTCTTTCTTTCACACTTTTTATAAAACTTTTATAAAAACTTTTTATTATAAACTTTTCTTTCTTTCTTTCTTTCTTTCTTTCACACTTTTTATAAAACTTTTATAAAAACTTTTTATTATAAACTTTTCTTTCTTTCTTTCTTTCTTTCTTTCTTTCACACTTTTTATAAAACTTTTATAAAAACTTTTTATTATTAACTTTTCTTTCTTTCTTTCTTTCTTTCTTTCTTTCTTTCACACTTTTTATAAAACTTTTATAAAAACTTTTTATTATAAACTTTTCTTTCTTTCTTTCTTTCTTTCTTTCTTTCTTTCTTTCACACTTTTTATAAAACTTTTATAAAAACTTTTTATTATAAACTTTTCTTTCTTTCTTTCTTTCTTTCTTTCACACTTTTTATAAAACTTTTATAAAAACTTTTTATTATAAACTTTTCTTTCTTTCTTTCTTTCTTTCTTTCTTTCACACTTTTTATAAAACTTTTATAAAAACTTTTTATTATAAACTTTTCTTTCTTTCTTTCTTTCTTTCTTTCTTTCTTTCACACTTTTTATAAAACTTTTATAAAACCTTTTTATTATAAACTTTTCTTTCTTTCTTTCTTTCTTTCACACTTTTTATAAAACTTTTATAAAAACTTTTTATTATAAACTTTTCTTTCTTTCTTTCTTTCTTTCTTTCTTTCACACTTTTTATAAAACTTTTATAAAAACTTTTTATTATAAACTTTTCTTTCTTTCTTTCTTTCTTTCTTTCTTTCACACTTTTTATAAAACTTTTATAAAAACTTTTTATTATAAACTTTTCTTTCTTTCTTTCTTTCTTTCTTTCTTTCACACTTTTTATAAAACTTTTATAAAAACTTTTTATTATAAACTTTTCTTTCTTTCTTTCTTTCTTTCTTTCTTTCACACTTTTTATAATACTTTTATAAAAACTTTTTATTATAAACTTTTCTTTCTTTCGTTCTTTCTTTCTTTCTTTCACACTTTTTATAAAACTTTTATAAAAACTTTTTATTATAAACTTTTCTTTCTTTCTTTCTTTCTTTCACACTTTTTATAAAACTTTTATAAAAACTTTTTATTATAAACTTTTCTTTCTTTCTTTCTTTCTTTCTTTCTTTCACACTTTTTATAAAACTTTTATAAAAACTTTTTATTATAAACTTTTCTTTCTTTCTTTCTTTCTTTCTTTCTTTCACACTTTTTATAAAACTTTTATAAAAACTTTTTATTATAAACTTTTCTTTCTTTCTTTCTTTCTTTCTTTCTTTCTTTCACACTTTTTATAAAACTTTTATAAAAACTTTTTATTATAAACTTTTCTTTCTTTCTTTCTTTCTTTCACACTTTTTATAAAACTTTTATAAAAACTTTTTATTATAAACTTTTCTTTCTTTCTTTCTTTCTTTCTTTCTTTCTTTCTTTCACACTTTTTATAAAACTTTTATAAAAACTTTTTATTATAAAATTTTCTTTCTTTCTTTCTTTCTTTCTTTCTTTCACACTTTTTATAAAACTTTTATAAAAACTTTTTATTATAAACTTTTCTTTCTTTCTTTCTTTCTTTCTTTCACACTTTTTATAAAACTTTTATAAAAACTTTTTATTATAAACTTTTCTTTCTTTCTTTCTTTCTTTCTTTCTTTCACACTTTTTATAAAACTTTTATAAAAACTTTTTATTATAAACTTTTCTTTCTTTCGTTCTTTCTTTCTTTCTTTCACACTTTTTATAAAACTTTTATAAAAACTTTTTATTATAAACTTTTCTTTCTTTCTTTCTTTCTTTCACACTTTTTATAAAACTTTTATAAAAACTTTTTATTATAAACTTTTCTTTCTTTCTTTCTTTCTTTCTTTCTTTCACACTTTTTATAAAACTTTTATAAAAACTTTTTATTATAAACTTTTCTTTCTTTCTTTCTTTCTTTCTTTCTTTCTTTCACACTTTTTATAAAACTTTTATAAAAACTTTTTATTATAAACTTTTCTTTCTTTCTGTCTTTCTTTCTTTCTTTCACACTTTTTATAAAACTTTTATAAAAACTTTTTATTATAAACTTTTCTTTCTTTCTTTCTTTCTTTCTTTCACACTTTTTATAAAACTTTTATAAAAACTTTTTATTATAAACTTTTCTTTCTTTCTTTCTTTCTTTCTTTCACACTTTTTATAAAACTTTTATAAAAACTTTTTATTATAAACTTTTCTTTCTTTCTTTCTTTCTTTCTTTCACACTTTTTATAAAACTTTTATAAAAACTTTTTATTATAAACTTTTCTTTCTTTCTTTCTTTCTTTCTTTCTTTCTTTCACACTTTTTATAAAACTTTTATAAAAACTTTTTATTATAAACTTTTCTTTCTTTCTTTCTTTCTTTCTTTCACACTTTTTATAAAACTTTTATAAAAACTTTTTATTATAAACTTTTCTTTCTTTCTTTCTTTCTTTCTTTCTTTCACACTTTTTATAAAACTTTTATAAAAACTTTTTATTATAAACTTTTCTTTCTTTCTTTCTTTCTTTCTTTCTTTCACACTTTTTATAAAACTTTTATAAAAACTTTTTATTATAAACTTTTCTTTCTTTCTTTCTTTCTTTCTTTCTTTCACACTTTTTATAAAACTTTTATAAAAACTTTTTATTATAAACTTTTCTTTCTTTCTGTCTTTCTTTCTTTCTTTCACACTTTTTATAAAACTTTTATAAAAACTTTTTATTATAAACTTTTCTTTCTTTCTTTCTTTCTTTCTTTCACACTTTTTATAAAACTTTTATAAAAACTTTTTATTATAAACTTTTCTTTCTTTCTTTCTTTCTTTCACACTTTTTATAAAACTTTTATAAAACCTTTTTATTATAAACTTTTCTTTCTTTCTTTCTTTCTTTCTTTCACACTTTTTATAAAACTTTTATAAAAACTTTTTATTATAAACTTTTCTTTCTTTCTTTCTTTCTTTCTTTCTTTCTTTCTTTCTTTCACACTTTTTATAAAACTTTTATAAAAACTTTTTATTATAAACTTTTCTTTCTTTCTTTCTTTCTTTCTTTCACACTTTTTATAAAACTTTTATAAAAACTTTTTATTATAAACTTTTCTTTCTTTCTTTCTTTCTTTCTTTCTTTCACACTTTTTATAAAACTTTTATAAAAACTTTTTATTATACACTTTTCTTTCTTTCTTTCTTTCTTTCTTTCTTTCACACTTTTTATAAAACTTTTATAAAAACTTTTTATTATAAACTTTTCTTTCTTTCTTTCTTTCTTTCTTTCTTTCACACTTTTTATAAAACTTTTATAAAAACTTTTTATTATAAACTTTTCTTTCTTTCTTTCTTTCTTTCTTTCACACTTTTTATAAAACTTTTATAAAAACTTTTTATTATAAACTTTTCTTTCTTTCTTTCTTTCTTTCTTTCACACTTTTTATAAAACTTTTATAAAAACTTTTTATTATAAACTTTTCTTTCTTTCTTTCTTTCTTTCTTACACACTTTTTATAAAACTTTTATAAAAACTTTTTATTATAAACTTTTCTTTCTTTCTTTCTTTCTTTCTTTCACACTTTTTATAAAACTTTTATAAAAACTTTTTATTATTAACTTTTCTTTCTTTCTTTCTTTCTTTCTTTCTTTCTTTCTTTCTTTCTTTCACACTTTTTATAAAACTTTTATAAAAACTTTTTATTATAAACTTTTCTTTCTTTCTTTCTTTCTTTCTTTCTTTCTTTCTTTCTTTCACACTTTTTATAAAACTTTTATAAAAACTTTTTATTATAAACTTTTCTTTCTTTCTTTCTTTCTTTCTTTCTTTCACACTTTTTATAAAACTTTTATAAAAACTTTTTATTATAAACTTTTCTTTCTTTCTTTCTTTCTTTCTTTCTTTCACACTTTTTATAAAACTTTTATAAAAACTTTTTATTATAAACTTTTCTTTCTTTCGTTCTTTCTTTCTTTCTTTCACACTTTTTATAAAACTTTTATAAAAACTTTTTATTATAAACTTTTCTTTCTTTCTTTCTTTCTTTCACACTTTTTATAAAACTTTTATAAAAACTTTTTATTATAAACTTTTCTTTCTTTCTTTCTTTCTTTCACACTTTTTATAAAACTTTTATAAAAACTTTTTATTATAAACTTTTCTTTCTTTCTTTCTTTCTTTCTTTCTTTCTTTCACACTTTTTATAAAACTTTTATAAAAACTTTTTATTATAAACTTTTCTTTCTTTCTGTCTTTCTTTCTTTCTTTCACACTTTTTATAAATCTTTTATAAAAACTTTTTATTATAAACTTTTCTTTCTTTCTTTCTTTCTTTCTTTCACACTTTTTATAAAACTTTTATAAAAACTTTTTATTATAAACTTTTCTTTCTTTCTTTCTTTCTTTCTTTCACACTTTTTATAAAACTTTTATAAAAACTTTTTATTATAAACTTTTCTTTCTTTCTTTCTTTCTTTCTTTCACACTTTTTATAAAACTTTTATAAAAACTTTTTATTATAAACTTTTCTTTCTTTCTTTCTTTCTTTCTTTCTTTCACACTTTTTATAAAACTTTTATAAAAACTTTTTATTATAAACTTTTCTTTCTTTCTTTCTTTCTTTCTTTCACACTTTTTATAAAACTTTTATAAAAACTTTTTATTATAAACTTTTCTTTCTTTCTTTCTTTCTTTCTTTCTTTCACACTTTTTATAAAACTTTTATAAAAACTTTTTATTATACACTTTTCTTTCTTTCTTTCTTTCTTTCTTTCTTTCACACTTTTTATAAAACTTTTATAAAAACTTTTTATTATTAACTTTTCTTTCTTTCTTTCTTTCTTTCTTTCTTTCACACTTTTTATAAAACTTTTATAAAAACTTTTTATTATAAACTTTTCTTTCTTTCTTTCTTTCTTTCTTTCTTTCTTTCTTTCTTTCACACTTTTTATAAAACTTTTATAAAAACTTTTTATTATAAACTTTTCTTTCTTTCTTTCTTTCTTTCTTTCTTTCTTTCACACTTTTTATAAAACTTTTATAAAAACTTTTTATTATAAACTTTTCTTTCTTTCTTTCTTTCTTTCTTTCTTTCACACTTTTTATAAAACTTTTATAAAAACTTTTTATTATAAACTTTTCTTTCTTTCGTTCTTTCTTTCTTTCTTTCACACTTTTTATAAAACTTTTATAAAAACTTTTTATTATAAACTTTTCTTTCTTTCTTTCTTTCTTTCTTTCACACTTTTTATAAAACTTTTATAAAAACTTTTTATTATAAACTTTTCTTTCTTTCTTTCTTTCTTTCTTTCACACTTTTTATAAAACTTTTATAAAAACTTTTTATTATAAACTTTTCTTTCTTTCTTTCTTTCTTTCTTACACACTTTTTATAAAACTTTTATAAAAACTTTTTATTATAAACTTTTCTTTCTTTCTTTCTTTCTTTCTTTCACACTTTTTATAAAACTTTTATAAAAACTTTTTATTATTAACTTTTCTTTCTTTCTTTCTTTCTTTCTTTCTTTCACACTTTTTATAAAACTTTTATAAAAACTTTTTATTATAAACTTTTCTTTCTTTCTTTCTTTCTTTCTTTCTTTCTTTCACACTTTTTATAAAACTTTTATAAAAACTTTTTATTATAAACTTTTCTTTCTTTCTTTCTTTCTTTCTTTCTTTCACACTTTTTATAAAACTTTTATAAAAACTTTTTATTATAAACTTTTCTTTCTTTCTTTCTTTCTTTCTTTCACACTTTTTATAAAACTTTTATAAAAACTTTTTATTATAAACTTTTCTTTCTTTCGTTCTTTCTTTCTTTCTTTCACACTTTTTATAAAACTTTTATAAAAACTTTTTATTATAAACTTTTCTTTCTTTCTTTCTTTCTTTCTTTCACACTTTTTATAAAACTTTTATAAAAACTTTTTATTATTAACTTTTCTTTCTTTCTTTCTTTCTTTCTTTCTTTCACACTTTTTATAAAACTTTTATAAAAACTTTTTATTATAAACTTTTCTTTCTTTCTTTCTTTCTTTCTTTCTTTCTTTCACACTTTTTATAAAACTTTTATAAAAACTTTTTATTATAAACTTTTCTTTCTTTCTTTCTTTCTTTCTTTCTTTCACACTTTTTATAAAACTTTTATAAAAACTTTTTATTATAAACTTTTCTTTCTTTCTTTCTTTCTTTCTTTCACACTTTTTATAAAACTTTTATAAAAACTTTTTATTATAAACTTTTCTTTCTTTCGTTCTTTCTTTCTTTCTTTCACACTTTTTATAAAACTTTTATAAAAACTTTTTATTATAAACTTTTCTTTCTTTCTTTCTTTCTTTCACACTTTTTATAAAACTTTTATAAAAACTTTTTATTATAAACTTTTCTTTCTTTCTTTCTTTCTTTCACACTTTTTATAAAACTTTTATAAAAACTTTTTATTATAAACTTTTCTTTCTTTCTTTCTTTCTTTCTTTCTTTCTTTCACACTTTTTATAAAACTTTTATAAAAACTTTTTATTATAAACTTTTCTTTCTTTCTGTCTTTCTTTCTTTCTTTCACACTTTTTATAAATCTTTTATAAAAACTTTTTATTATAAACTTTTCTTTCTTTCTTTCTTTCTTTCTTTCACACTTTTTATAAAACTTTTATAAAAACTTTTTATTATAAACTTTTCTTTCTTTCTTTCTTTCTTTCTTTCACACTTTTTATAAAACTTTTATAAAAACTTTTTATTATAAACTTTTCTTTCTTTCTTTCTTTCTTTCTTTCACACTTTTTATAAAACTTTTATAAAAACTTTTTATTATAAACTTTTCTTTCTTTCTTTCTTTCTTTCTTTCACACTTTTTATAAAACTTTTATAAAAACTTTTTATTATAAACTTTTCTTTTTTTCTTTCTTTCTTTCTTTCTTTCACACTTTTTATAAAACTTTTATAAAAACTTTTTATTATAAACTTTTCTTTCTTTCTTTCTTTCTTTCTTTCACACTTTTTATAAAACTTTTATAAAAACTTTTTATTATAAACTTTTCTTTCTTTCTTTCTTTCTTTCTTTCACACTTTTTATAAAACTTTTATAAAAACTTTTTATTATACACTTTTCTTTCTTTCTTTCTTTCTTTCTTTCTTTCACACTTTTTATAAAACTTTTATAAAAACTTTTTATTATTAACTTTTCTTTCTTTCTTTCTTTCTTTCTTTCTTTCACACTTTTTATAAAACTTTTATAAAAACTTTTTATTATAAACTTTTCTTTCTTTCTTTCTTTCTTTCTTTCTTTCTTTCACACTTTTTATAAAACTTTTATAAAAACTTTTTATTATAAACTTTTCTTTCTTTCTTTCTTTCTTTCTTTCTTTCACACTTTTTATAAAACTTTTATAAAAACTTTTTATTATAAACTTTTCTTTCTTTCTTTCTTTCTTTCTTTCTTTCACACTTTTTATAAAACTTTTATAAAAACTTTTTATTATAAACTTTTCTTTCTTTCGTTCTTTCTTTCTTTCTTTCACACTTTTTATAAAACTTTTATAAAAACTTTTTATTATAAACTTTTCTTTCTTTCTTTCTTTCTTTCACACTTTTTATAAAACTTTTATAAAAACTTTTTATTATAAACTTTTCTTTCTTTCTTTCTTTCTTTCACACTTTTTATAAAACTTTTATAAAAACTTTTTATTATAAACTTTTCTTTCTTTCTTTCTTTCTTTCTTTCACACTTTTTATAAAACTTTTATAAAAACTTTTTATTATAAACTTTTCTTTCTTTCTTTCTTTCTTTCTTTCTTTCACACTTTTTATAAAACTTTTATAAAAACTTTTTATTATACACTTTTCTTTCTTTCTTTCTTTCTTTCTTTCTTTCACACTTTTTTTATAAAACTTTTATAAAAACTTTTTATTATTAACTTTTCTTTCTTTCTTTCTTTCTTTCTTTCACACTTTTTATAAAACTTTTATAAAAACTTTTTATTATAAACTTTTCTTTCTTTCTTTCTTTCTTTCTTTCTTTCTTTCTTTCACACTTTTTATAAAACTTTTATAAAAACTTTTTATTATAAACTTTTCTTTCTTTCTTTCTTTCTTTCTTTCTTTCTTTCACACTTTTTATAAAACTTTTATAAAAACTTTTTATTATAAACTTTTCTTTCTTTCTTTCTTTCTTTCTTTCTTTCTTTCACACTTTTTATAAAACTTTTATAAAAACTTTTTATTATAAACTTTTCTTTCTTTCTTTCTTTCTTTCTTTCTTTCACACTTTTTATAAAACTTTTATAAAAACTTTTTATTATAAACTTTTCTTTCTTTCTTTCTTTCTTTCTTTCTTTCACACTTTTTATAAAACTTTTATAAAAACTTTTTATTATAAACTTTTCTTTCTTTCGTTCTTTCTTTCTTTCTTTCACACTTTTTATAAAACTTTTATAAAAACTTTTTATTATAAACTTTTCTTTCTTTCTTTCTTTCTTTCACACTTTTTATAAAACTTTTATAAAAACTTTTTATTATAAACTTTTCTTTCTTTCTTTCTTTCTTTCACACTTTTTATAAAACTTTTATAAAAACTTTTTATTATAAACTTTTCTTTCTTTCTTTCTTTCTTTCTTTCACACTTTTTATAAAACTTTTATAAAAACTTTTTATTATAAACTTTTCTTTCTTTCTTTCTTTCTTTCTTTCTTTCACACTTTTTATAAAACTTTTATAAAAACTTTTTATTATACACTTTTCTTTCTTTCTTTCTTTCTTTCTTTCACACTTTTTTTATAAAACTTTTATAAAAACTTTTTATTATTAACTTTTCTTTCTTTCTTTCTTTCTTTCTTTCACACTTTTTATAAAACTTTTATAAAAACTTTTTATTATAAACTTTTCTTTCTTTCTTTCTTTCTTTCTTTCTTTCTTTCACACTTTTTATAAAACTTTTATAAAAACTTTTTATTATAAACTTTTCTTTCTTTCTTTCTTTCTTTCTTTCTTTCACACTTTTTATAAAACTTTTATAAAAACTTTTTATTATAAACTTTTCTTTCTTTCTTTCTTTCTTTCTTTCACACTTTTTATAAAACTTTTATAAAAACTTTTTATTATAAACTTTTCTTTCTTTCGTTCTTTCTTTCTTTCTTTCACACTTTTTATAAAACTTTTATAAAAACTTTTTATTATAAACTTTTCTTTCTTTCTTTCTTTCTTTCACACTTTTTATAAAACTTTTATAAAAACTTTTTATTATAAACTTTTCTTTCTTTCTTTCTTTCTTTCACACTTTTTATAAAACTTTTATAAAAACTTTTTATTATAAACTTTTCTTTCTTTCTTTCTTTCTTTCTTTCTTTCTTTCTTTCACACTTTTTATAAAACTTTTATAAAAACTTTTTATTATAAACTTTTCTTTCTTTCTGTCTTTTTTTCTTTCTTTCACACTTTTTATAAAACTTTTATAAAAACTTTTTATTATAAACTTTTCTTTCTTTCTTTCTTTCTTTCTTTCACACTTTTTATAAAACTTTTATAAAAACTTTTTATTATAAACTTTTCTTTCTTTCTTGCTTTCTTTCTTTCACACTTTTTATAAAACTTTTATAAAAACTTTTTATTATAAACTTTTCTTTCTTTCTTTCTTTCTTTCTTTCACACTTTTTATAAAACTTTTATAAAAACTTTTTATTATAAACTTTTCTTTCTTTCTTTCTTTCTTTCTTTCTTTCACACTTTTTATAAAACTTTTATAAAAACTTTTTATTATAAACTTTTCTTTCTTTCTTTCTTTCTTTCTTTCACACTTTTTATAAAACTTTTATAAAAACTTTTTATTATAAACTTTTCTTTCTTTCTTTCTTTCTTTCTTTCTTTCACACTTTTTATAAAACTTTTATAAAAACTTTTTATTATACACTTTTCTTTCTTTCTTTCTTTCTTTCTTTCACACTTTTTATAAAACTTTTATAAAAACTTTTTATTATAAACTTTTCTTTCTTTCTTTCTTTCTTTCTTTCTTTCACACTTTTTATAAAACTTTTATAAAAACTTTTTATTATAAACTTTTCTTTCTTTCTTTCTTTCTTTCTTTCACACTTTTTATAAAACTTTTATAAAAACTTTTTATTATAAACTTTTCTTTCTTTCTTTCTTTCTTTCTTTCTTTCTTACACACTTTTTATAAAACTTTTATAAAAACTTTTTATTATAAACTTTTCTTTCTTTCTTTCTTTCTTTCTTTCTTTCTTTCACACTTTTTATAAAACTTTTATAAAAACTTTTTATTATTAACTTTTCTTTCTTTCTTTCTTTCTTTCACACTTTTTATAAAACTTTTATAAAAACTTTTTATTATAAACTTTTCTTTCTTTCTTTCTTTCTTTCTTTCTTTCTTTCTTTCTTTCACACTTTTTATAAAACTTATAAAAACTTTTTATTATAAACTTTTCTTTCTTTCTTTCTTTCTTTCTTTCTTTCTTTCACACTTTTTATAAAACTTTTATAAAAACTTTTTATTATAAACTTTTCTTTCTTTCTTTCTTTCTTTCTTTCACACTTTTTATAAAACTTTTATAAAAACTTTTTATTATAAACTTTTCTTTCTTTCTTTCTTTCTTTCTTTCACACTTTTTATAAAACTTTTATAAAAACTTTTTATTATAAACTTTTCTTTCTTTCTTTCTTTCTTTCACACTTTTTATAAAACTTTTATAAAAACTTTTTATTATAAACTTTTCTTTCTTTCTTTCTTTCTTTCTTTCTTTCTTTCTTTCACACTTTTTATAAAACTTTTATAAAAACTTTTTATTATAAACTTTTCTTTCTTTCTTTCTTTCTTTCTTTCTTTCACACTTTTTATAAAACTTTTATAAAAACTTTTTATTATAAACTTTTCTTTCTTTCTTTCTTTCTTTCTTTCTTTCTTTCTTTCTTTCACACTTTTTATAAAATTTTTATAAAAACTTATTATTATAAACTTTTCTTTCTTTCTTTCTTTCTTTCTTTCACACTTTTTATAAAACTTTTATAAAAACTTTTTATTATAAACTTTTCTTTCTTTCTTTCTTTCTTTCTTTCTTTCTTTCACACTTTTTATAAAACTTTTATAAAAACTTTTTATTATAAACTTTTCTTTCTTTCTTTCTTTCTTTCACACTTTTTATAAAACTTTTATAAAAACTTTTTATTATAAACTTTTCTTTCTTTCTTTCTTTCTTTCACACATTTTATAAAACTTTTATAAAAACTTTTTATTATAAACTTTTCTTTCTTTCTTTCTTTCTTTCTTTCACACTTTTTATAAAACTTTTATAAAACTTTTTATTATAAACTTTTCTTTCTTTCTTTCTTTCTTTCTTTCACACTTTTTATAAACTTTTATAAAAACTTTTTATTATAAACTTTTCTTTCTTTCTTTCTTTCTTTCTTTCACACTTTTTATAAAACTTTTATAAAAACTTTTTATTATTAACTTTTCTTTCTTTCTTTCTTTCTTTCTTTCACACTTTTTATAAAACTTTTATAAAAACTTTTTATTATAAACTTTTCTTTCTTTCTTTCTTTCTTTCTTTCTTTCTTTCACACTTTTTATAAAACTTTTATAAAAACTTTTTATTATAAACTTTTCTTTCTTTCTTTCTTTCTTTCTTTCTTTCACACTTTTTATAAAACTTTTATAAAAACTTTTTATTATAAACTTTTCTTTCTTTCTTTCTTTCTTTCTTTCTTTCACACTTTTTATAAAACTTTTATAAAAACTTTTTATTATACACTTTTCTTTCTTCTTTCTCTTCTTTCACACTTTTTATAAAACTTTTATAAAAACTTTTTATTATAAACTTTTCTTTCTTTCTTTCTTTCTTTCACACTTTTTATAAAACTTTTATAAAAACTTTTTATTATAAAACTTTTCTTTCTCTTTCTTTCTTTCTTTCTTTCACACTTTTTATAAAACTTTTATAAAAACTTTTTATTATAAACTTTTCTTTCTTCTCTTTCTTTCTTTCACACTTTTTATAAAACTTTTATAAAAACTTTTTATTATAAACTTTTCTTTCTTTCTTTCTTCTTTCTTTCTTTCTTTCACACTTTTTATAAAACTTTTATAAAAACTTTTTATTATAAACTTTTCTTTCTTTCTTTCTTTCTTTCTTCTTCACACTTTTTATAAAACTTTTATAAAAACTTTTTATTATAAACTTTTCTTTCTTTCTTTCTTTCTTTCTTTCACACTTTTTATAAAACTTTTATAAAAACTTTTTATTATAAACTTTTCTTTCGTTTCTTTCTTTCTTTCTTTCACACTTTTTATAAAACTTTTATAAAAACTTTTTATTATAAACTTTTCTTTCTTTCTTTCTTTCTTTCTTTCACACTTTTTATAAAACTTTTATAAAAACTTTTTATTATAAACTTTTCTTTCTTTCTTTCTTTCTTTCTTTCACACTTTTTATAAAACTTTTATAAAAACTTTTTATTATAAACTTTTCTTTCTTTCTTTCTTTCTTTCTTTCACACTTTTTATAAAACTTTTATAAAAACTTTTTATTATAAACTTTTCTTTCTTTCTTTCTTTCTTTTCTTTCACACTTTTTATAAAACTTTTATAAAAACTTTTTATTATAAACTTTTCTTTCTTTCTTTCTTTCTTTCTTTCTTTCACACTTTTTATAAAACTTTTATAAAAACTTTTTATTATAAACTTTTCTTTCTTTCTTTCTTCTTTCTTTCTTTCACACTTTTTATAAAACTTTTATAAAAACTTTTTATTATAAACTTTTTCTTTCTTTCTTTCTTTCTTTCTTTCACACTTTTTATAAAACTTTTATAAAAACTTTTTATTTATAAACTTTTCTTTCTTTCTTTCTTCTTTCTTTCTTTCTTTCACACTTTTTATAAAACTTTTATAAAAACTTTTTATTATAAACTTTTCTTTCTTTCTTTCTTTCTTTCTTTCTTTCACACTTTTTATAAAACTTTTATAAAAACTTTTTATTATTAACTTTTCTTTCTTTCTTTCTTTCTTTCTTTCTTTCTTTCTTTCACACTTTTTATAAAACTTTTATAAAAACTTTTTATTATAAACTTTTCTTTCTTTCTTTCTTTCTTTCTTTCACACTTTTTATAAAACTTTTATAAAAACTTTTTATTATAAACTTTTCTTTCTTTCTTTCTTTCTTTCACACATTTTATAAAACTTTTATAAAAATTTTTTATTATAAACTTTTCTTTCTTTCTTTCTTTCTTTCTTTCACACTTTTTATAAAACTTTTATAAAAACTTTTTATTATAAACTTTTCTTTCTTTCTTTCTTTCTTTCTTTCTTTCACACTTTTTATAAAACTTTTATAAAAACTTTTTATTATAAACTTTTCTTTCTTTCTTTCTTTCTTTCTTTCACACTTTTTATAAAACTTTTATAAAAACTTTTTATTATTAACTTTTCTTTCTTTCTTTCTTTCTTTCTTTCACACTTTTTATAAAACTTTTATAAAAACTTTTTATTATAAACTTTTCTTTCTTTCTTTCTTTCTTTCTTTCTTTCACACTTTTTATAAAACTTTTATAAAAACTTTTTATTATAAACTTTTCTTTCTTTCTTTCTTTCTTTCTTTCTTTCTTTCACACTTTTTATAAAACTTTTATAAAAACTTTTTATTATAAACTTTTCTTTCTTTCTTTCTTTCTTTCTTTCACACTTTTTATAAAACTTTTATAAAAACTTTTTATTATAAACTTTTCTTTCTTTCTTTCTTTCTTTCTTTCTTTCTTTCACACTTTTTATAAAACTTTTATAAAAACTTTTTATTATAAACTTTTCTTTCTTTCTTTCTTTCTTTCACACTTTTTATAAAACTTTTATAAAAACTTTTTATTATAAACTTTTCTTTCTTTCTTTCTTTCTTTCACACATTTTATAAAACTTTTATAAAAACTTTTTATTATAAACTTTTCTTTCTTTCTTTCTTTCTTTCTTTCACACTTTTTATAAAACTTTTATAAAAACTTTTTATTATAAACTTTTCTTTCTTTCTTTCTTTCTTTCTTTCTTTCTTTCACACTTTTTATAAAACTTTTATAAAAACTTTTTATTATAAACTTTTCTTTCTTTCTTTCTTTCTTTCTTTCACACTTTTTATAAAACTTTTATAAAAACTTTTTATTATTAACTTTTCTTTCTTTCTTTCTTTCTTTCTTTCACACTTTTTATAAAACTTTTATAAAAACTTTTTATTATAAACTTTTCTTTCTTTCTTTCTTTCTTTCTTTCTTTCACACTTTTTATAAAACTTTTATAAAAACTTTTTATTATAAACTTTTCTTTCTTTCTTTCTTTCTTTCTTTCTTTCTTTCACACTTTTTATAAAACTTTTATAAAAACTTTTTATTATAAACTTTTCTTTCTTTCTTTCTTTCTTTCTTTCTTTCACACTTTTTATAAAACTTTTATAAAAACTTTTTATTATACACTTTTTTTTCTTTCTTTCTTTCACACTTTTTATAAAACTTTTATAAAAACTTTTTATTATAAACTTTTCTTTCTTTCTTTCTTTCTTTCACACTTTTTATAAAACTTTTATAAAAACTTTTTATTATAAACTTTTCTTTCTTTCTTTCTTTCTTTCTTTCTTTCACACTTTTTATAAAACTTTTATAAAAACTTTTTATTATAAACTTTTCTTTCTTTCTTTCTTTCTTTCACACTTTTTATAAAACTTTTATAAAAACTTTTTATTATAAACTTTTCTTTCTTTCTTTCTTTCTTTCTTTCTTTCTTTCTTTCTTTCACACTTTTTATAAAACTTTTATAAAAACTTTTTATTATTAACTTTTCTTTCTTTCTTTCTTTCTTTCTTTCTTTCTTTCACACTTTTTATAAAACTTTTATAAAAACTTTTTATTATAAACTTTTCTTTCTTTCTTTCTTTCTTTCTTTCTTTCACACTTTTTATAAAACTTTTATAAAAACTTTTTATTATAAACTTTTCTTTGTTTCTTTCTTTCTTTCTTTCACACTTTTTATAAAACTTTTATAAAAACTTTTTATTATAAACTTTTCTTTCTTTCTTTCTTTCTTTCTTTCACACTTTTTATAAAACTTTTATAAAAACTTTTTATTATAAACTTTTCTTTCTTTCTTTCTTTCTTTCTTTCTTTCACACTTTTTATAAAACTTTTATAAAAACTTTTTATTATAAACTTTTCTTTCTTTCTTTCTTTCTTTCACACTTTTTATAAAACTTTTATAAAAACTTTTTATTATAAACTTTTCTTTCTTTCTTTCTTTCTTTCTTTCACACTTTTTATAAAACTTTTATAAAAACTTTTTATTATAAACTTTTCTTTGTTTCTTTCTTTCTTTCTTTCACACTTTTTATAAAACTTTTATAAAAACTTTTTATTATAAACATTTCTTTCTTTCTTTCTTTCTTTCTTTCTTTCACACTTTTTATAAAATTTTTATAAAAACTTATTATTATAAACTTTTCTTTCTTTCTTTCTTTCTTTCTTTCTTTCACACTTTTTATAAAACTTTTATAAAAACTTTTTATTATAAACTTTTCTTTCTTTCTTTCTTTCTTTCTTTCTTTCTTTCACACTTTTTATAAAACTTTTATAAAAACTTTTTATTATAAACTTTTCTTTCTTTCTTTCTTTCTTTCTTTCTTTCTTTCACACTTTTTATAAAACTTTTATAAAAACTTTTTATTATTAACTTTTCTTTCTTTCTTTCTTTCTTTCTTTCTTTCTTTCACACTTTTTATAAAACTTTTATAAAAACTTTTTATTATAAACTTTTCTTTCTTTCTTTCTTTCTTTCTTTCTTTCTTTCTTTCTTTCACACTTTTTATAAAACTTTTATAAAAACTTTTTATTATAAACTTTTCTTTCTTTCTTTCTTTCTTTCTTTCTTTCACACTTTTTATAAAACTTTTATAAAAACTTTTTATTATAAACTTTTCTTTCTTTCTTTCTTTCTTTCTTTCTTTCACACTTTTTATAAAACTTTTATAAAAACTTTTTATTATAAACTTTTCTTTCTTTCTTTCTTTCTTTCTTTCACACTTTTTATAAAACTTTTATAAAAACTTTTTATTATAAACTTTTCTTTCTTTCTTTCTTTCTTTCACACTTTTTATAAAACTTTTATAAAAACTTTTTATTATAAACTTTTCTTTCTTTCTTTCTTTCTTTCTTTCACACTTTTTATAAAACTTTTATAAAAACTTTTTATTATACACTTTTCTTTCTTTCTTTCTTTCTTTCTTTCTTTCTTTCACACTTTTTATAAAACTTTTATAAAAACTTTTTATTATAAACTTTTCTTTCTTTCTTTCTTTCTTTCTTTCTTTCTTTCACACTTTTTATAAAACTTTTATAAAAACTTTTTATTATAAACTTTTCTTTCTTTCTTTCTTTCTTTCACACTTTTTATAAAACTTTTATAAAAACTTTTTATTATTAACTTTTCTTTCTTTCTTTCTTTCTTTCTTTCTTTCACACTTTTTATAAAACTTTTATAAAAACTTTTTAGTATAAACTTTTCTTTCTTTCCTTCTTTCTTTCTTTCTTTCTTTCACACTTTTTATAAAACTTTTATAAAAACTTTTTATTATAAACTTTTCTTTCTTTCTTTCTTTCTTTCTTTCACACTTTTTATAAAACTTTTATAAAAACTTTTTATTATAAACTTTTCTTTCTTTCTTTCTTTCTTTCTTTCTTTCTTTCACACTTTTTATAAAACTTTTATAAAAACTTTTTATTATAAACTTTTCTTTCTTTCTTTCTTTCTTTCTTTCACACTTTTTATAAAACTTTTATAAAAACTTTTTATTATAAACTTTTCTTTCTTTCTTTCTTTCTTTCACACTTTTTATAAAACTTTTATAAAAACTTTTTATTATAAACTTTTCTTTCTTTCTTTCTTTCTTTCTTTCACACTTTTTATAAAACTTTTATAAAAACTTTTTATTATAAACTTTTCTTTGTTTCTTTCTTTCTTTCTTTCACACTTTTTATAAAACTTTTATAAAAACTTTTTATTATAAACATTTCTTTCTTTCTTTCTTTCTTTCTTTCACACTTTTTATAAAATTTTTATAAAAACTTATTATTATAAACTTTTCTTTCTTTCTTTCTTTCTTTCTTTCTTTCTTTCACACTTTTTATAAAACTTTTATAAAAACTTTTTATTATAAACTTTTCTTTCTTTCTTTCTTTCTTTCTTTCACACTTTTTATAAAACTTTTATAAAAACTTTTTATTATAAACTTTTCTTTCTTTCTTTCTTTCTTTCTTTCTTTCTTTCTTTCTTTCACACTTTTTATAAAACTTTTATAAAAACTTTTTATTATTAACTTTTCTTTCTTTCTTTCTTTC
Source organism: Mus caroli (assembly GCF_978045245.1). Classification (NCBI taxonomy): domain Eukaryota; kingdom Metazoa; phylum Chordata; class Mammalia; order Rodentia; family Muridae; genus Mus; species Mus caroli. The sequence continues at coordinate 522,806 of NW_028227348.1, forward strand.
TTTCTTTCTTTCACACTTTTTATAAAACTTTTATAAAAACTTTTTATTATAAACTTTTCTTTCTTTCTTTCTTTCTTTCTTTCTTTCACACTTTTTATAAAACTTTTATAAAAACTTTTTATTATAAACTTTTCTTTCTTTCTTTCTTTCTTTCTTTCACACTTTTTATAAAACTTTTATAAAAACTTTTTATTATAAACTTTTCTTTCTTTCTTTCTTTCTTTCTTTCTTTCTTTCACACTTTTTATAAAACTTTTATAAAAACTTTTTATTATAAACTTTTCTTTCTTTCTTTCTTTCTTTCTTTCACACTTTTTATAAAACTTTTATAAAAACTTTTTATTATAAACTTTTCTTTCTTTCTTTCTTTCTTTCACACTTTTTATAAAACTTTTATAAAAACTTTTTATTATAAACTTTTCTTTCTTTCTTTCTTTCTTTCTTTCACACTTTTTATAAAACTTTTATAAAAACTTTTTATTATAAACTTTTCTTTGTTTCTTTCTTTCTTTCTTTCACACTTTTTATAAAACTTTTATAAAAACTTTTTATTATAAACATTTCTTTCTTTCTTTCTTTCTTTCTTTCACACTTTTTATAAAATTTTTATAAAAACTTATTATTATAAACTTTTCTTTCTTTCTTTCTTTCTTTCTTTCTTTCACACTTTTTATAAAACTTTTATAAAAACTTTTTATTATAAACTTTTCTTTCTTTCTTTCTTTCTTTCTTTCTTTCACACTTTTTATAAAACTTTTATAAAAACTTTTTATTATAAACTTTTCTTTCTTTCTTTCTTTCTTTCTTTCTTTCACACTTTTTAAAAACTTTTATAAAAACTTTTTATTATAAACTTTTCTTTCTTTCTTTCTTTCTTTCACACTTTTTATAAAACTTTTATAAAAACTTTTTATTATAAACTTTTCTTTCTTTCTTTCTTTCTTTCTTTCTTTCTTTCTTTCTTTCACACTTTTTATAAAACTTTTATAAAAACTTTTTATTATAAACTTTTCTTTCTTTCTTTCTTTCTTTCTTTCTTTCTTTCACACTTTTTATAAAACTTTTATAAAAACTTTTTATTATAAACTTTTCTTTCTTTCTTTCTTTCTTTCTTTCACACTTTTTATAAAACTTTTATAAAAACTTTTTATTATAAACTTTTCTTTCTTTCTTTCTTTCTTTCTTTCACACTTTTTATAAAACTTTTATAAAAACTTTTTATTATAAACTTTTCTTTCTTTCTTTCTTTCTTTCTTTCTTTCTTTCTTTCACACTTTTTATAAAACTTTTATAAAAACTTTTTATTATAAACTTTTCTTTCTTTCTTTCTTTCTTTCTTTCTTTCACACTTTTTATAAAACTTTTATAAAAACTTTTTATTATAAACTTTTCTTTCTTTCTTTCTTTCTTTCTTTCTTTCTTTCTTTCACACTTTTTATAAAACTTTTATAAAAACTTTTTATTATAAACTTTTCTTTCTTTCTTTCTTTCTTTCTTTCTTTCTTTCTTTCACACTTTTTATAAAACTTTTATAAAAACTTTTTATTATACACTTTTCTTTCTTTCTTTCTTTCTTTCTTTCTTTCACACTTTTTATAAAACTTTTATAAAAACTTTTTATTATACACTTTTCTTTCTTTCTTTCTTTCTTTCTTTCTTTCACACTTTTTATAAAACTTTTATAAAAACTTTTTATTATAAACTTTTCTTTCTTTCTTTCACACTTTTTATAAAACTTTTATAAAAACTTTTTATTATAAACTTTTCTTTCTTTCTTTCTTTCTTTCTTTCTTTCTTTCTTTCACACTTTTTATAAAACTTTTATAAAAACTTTTTATTATAAACTTTTCTTTCTTTCTTTCTTTCTTTCTTTCACACTTTTTATAAAACTTTTATAAAAACTTTTTATTATAAACTTTTCTTTCTTTCTTTCTTTCTTTCTTTCACACTTTTTATAAAACTTTTATAAAAACTTTTTATTATAAACTTTTCTTTCTTTCTTTCTTTCTTTCTTTCACACTTTTTATAAAACTTTTATAAAAACTTTTTATTATTAACTTTTCTTTCTTTCTTTCTTTCTTTCTTTCTTTCTTTCTTTCACACTTTTTATAAAACTTTCATAAAAACTTTTTATTATAAACTTTTCTTTCTTTCTTTCTTTCTTTCTTTCATTCACACTTTTTATAAAACTTTTATAAAAACTTTTTATTATAAACTTTTCTTTCTTCTTTCTTTCTTTCTTTCTTTCTTTCTTTCTTTCACACTTTTTATAAAACTTTTATAAAAACTTTTTATTATAAACTTTTCTTTCTTTCTTTCTTTCTTTCACACTTTTTATAAAACTTTTATAAAAACTTTTTATTATAAACTTTTCTTTCTTTCTTTCTTTCTTTCTTTCTTTCACACTTTTAATAAAACTTTTATAAAAACTTTTTATTATAAACTTTTCTTTCTTTCTTTCTTTCTTTCTTTCACACTTTTTATAAAACTTTTATAAAAACTTTTTATTATAAACTTTTCTTTCTTTCTTTCTTTCTTTCTTTCTTTCACACTTTTTATAAAACTTTTATAAAAACTTTTTATTATAAACTTTTCTTTCTTTCTTTCTTTCTTTCTTTCTTTCACACTTTTTATAAAACTTTTATAAAAACTTTTTATTATAAACTTTTCTTTCTTTCTTTCTTTCTTTCTTTCTTTCACACTTTTTATAAAACTTTTATAAAAACTTTTTATTATAAACTTTTCTTTCTTTCTTTCACACTTTTTATAAAACTTTTATAAAAACTTTTTATTATAAACTTTTCTTTCTTTCTTTCTTTCTTTCTTTCACACTTTTTATAAAACTTTTATAAAAACTTTTTATTATAAACTTTTCTTTCTTTCTTTCTTTCTTTCTTTCACACTTTTTATAAAACTTTTATAAAAACTTTTTATTATAAACTTTTCTTTCTTTCTTTCTTTCTTTCTTTCTTTCTTTCACACTTTTTATAAAACTTTTATAAAAACTTTTTATTATTAACTTTTCTTTCTTTCTTTCTTTCTTTCTTTCACACTTTTTATAAAACTTTTATAAAAACTTTTTATTATAAACTTTTCTTTCTTTCTTTCTTTCTTTCTTTCACACTTTTTATAAAACTTTTATAAAAACTTTTTATTATAAACTTTTCTTTCTTTCTTTCTTTCTTTCTTTCTTTCACACTTTTTATAAAACTTTTATAAAAACTTTTTATTATAAACTTTTCTTTCTTTCTTTCTTTCTTTCTTTCTTTCTTTCTTTCACACTTTTTATAAAACTTTTATAAAAACTTTTTATTATAAACTTTTCTTTCTTTCTTTCTTTCTTTCACACTTTTTATAAAACTTTTATAAAAACTTTTTATTATAAACTTTTCTTTCTTTCTTTCTTTCTTTCTTTCACACTTTTTATAAAACTTTTATAAAAACTTTTTATTATAAACTTTTCTTTCTTTTTTTCTTTCTTTCTTTCACACTTTTTATAAAACTTTTATAAAAACTTTTTATTATAAACTTTTCTTTCTTTCTTTCTTTCTTTCTTTCTTTCACACTTTTTATAAAACTTTTATAAAACTTTTTATTATAAACTTTTCTTTCTTTCTTTCTTTCTTTCTTTCTTTCTTTCACACGTTTTATAAAATTTTTATAAAAACTTTTTATTATAAACTTTTCTTTCTTTCTTTCTTTCTTTCTTTCTTTCTTTCACACTTTTTATAAAACTTTTATAAAAACTTTTTATTATAAACTTTTCTTTCTTTCTTTCTTTCTTTCACACTTTTTATAAAACTTTTATAAAAACTTTTTATTATAAACTTTTCTTTCTTTCTTTCTTTCACACTTTTTATAAAACTTTTATAAAAACTTTTTATTATAAACTTTTCTTTCTTTCTTTCTTTCTTTCTTTCTTTCACACTTTTTATAAAACTTTTATAAAAACTTTTTATTATAAACTTTTCTTTCTTTCTTTCTTTCTTTCTTTCTTTCACACTTTTTATAAAACTTTTATAAAAACTTTTTATTATAAACTTTTCTTTCTTTCTTTCTTTCTTTCTTTCACACTTTTTATAAAACTTTTATAAAAACTTTTTATTATAAACTTTTCTTTCTTTCTTTCTTTATTTCTTTCTTTCACACTTTTTATAAAACTTTTATAAAAACTTTTTATTATAAACTTTTCTTTCTTTCTTTCTTTCTTTCTTTCACACTTTTTATAAAACTTTTATAAAAACTTTTTATTATAAACTTTTCTTTCTTTCTTTCTTTCTTTCTTTCTTTCACACTTTTTATAAAACTTTTATAAAAACTTTTTATTATAAACTCTTCTTTCTTTCTTTCTTTCTTTCTTTCACACTTTTTATAAAACTTTTATAAAAACTTTTTATTATATACTTTTCTTTCTTTCTTTCTTTCTTTCTTTCACACTTTTTATAAAACTTTTATAAAAACTTTTTATTATAAACTTTTCTTTCTTTCTTTCTTTCTTTCTTTCACACTTTTTATAAAACTTTTATAAAAACTTTTTATTATAAACTTTTCTTTCTTTCTTTCTTTCTTTCTTTCTTTCTTTCACACTTTTTATAAAACTTTTATAAAAACTTTTTATTATAAACTTTTCTTTCTTTCTTTCTTTCTTTCTTTCTTTCTTTCTTTCACACTTTTTATAAAACTTTTATAAAAACTTTTTATTATAAACTTTTCTTTCTTTCTTTCTTTCTTTCTTTCTTTCACACTTTTTATAAAACTTTTATAAAAACTTTTTATTATAAACTTTTCTTTCTTTCTTTCTTTCTTTCTTTCTTTCTTTCTTTCTTTCACACTTTTTATAAAACTTTTATAAAAACTTTTTATTATAAACTTTTCTTTCTTTCTTTCTTTCTTTCTTTCTTTCACACTTTTTATAAAACTTTTATAAAAACTTTTTATTATAAACTTTTCTTTCTTTCTTTCTTTCTTTCTTTCTTTCACACTTTTTATAAAACTTTTATAAAAACTTTTTATTATAAACTTTTCTTTCTTTCTTTCTTTCTTTCTTTCTTTCACACTTTTTATAAAACTTTTATAAAAACTTTTTATTATAAACTTTTCTTTCTTTCTTTCTTTCTTTCTTTCTTTCACACTTTTTATAAAACTTTTATAAAAACTTTTTATTATAAACTTTTCTTTCTTCTTCTTTCTTTCACACTTTTTATAAAACTTTTATAAAAACTTTTTATTATAAACTTTTCTTTCTTTCTTTCTTTCTTTCTTTCACACTTTTTATAAAACTTTTATAAAAACTTTTTATTATAAACTTTTCTTTCTTTCTTTCTTTCTTTCTTTCTTTCACACTTTTTATAAAACTTTTATAAAAACTTTTTATTATAAACTTTTCTTTCTTTCTTTCTTTCTTTCTTTCACACTTTTTATAAAACTTTTATAAAAACTTTTTATTATAAACTTTTCTTTCTTTCTTTCTTTCTTTCTTCTTCACACTTTTTATAAAACTTTTATAAAAACTTTTTATTATAAACTTTTCTTTCTTTCTTTCTTTCTTTCTTTCTTCACACTTTTTATAAAACTTTTATAAAAACTTTTTATTATAAACTTTTCTTTCTTTCTTTCTTTCTTTCTTTCACACTTTTTATAAAACTTTTATAAAAACTTTTTATTATAAACTTTTCTTTCTTTCTTTCTTTCTTTCTTTCTTTCACACTTTTTATAAAACTTTTATAAAAACTTTTTATTATAAACTTTTCTTTCTTTCTTTCTTTCTTTCTTTCTTTCACACTTTTTATAAAACTTTTATAAAAACTTTTTATTATAAACTTTTCTTTCTTTCTTTCTTTCTTTCTTTCACACTTTTTATAAAACTTTTATAAAAACTTTTTATTATAAACTTTTCTTTCTTTCTTTCTTTCTTTCTTTCACACTTTTTATAAAACTTTTATAAAAACTTTTTATTATAAACTTTTCTTTCTTTCTTTCTTTCTTTCTTTCTTTCACACTTTTTATAAAACTTTTATAAAAACTTTTTATTATAAACTTTTCTTTCTTTCTTTCTTTCTTTCTTTCTTTCACACTTTTTATAAAACTTTT
>NW_028227349.1:0-35000 GCF_978045245.1 Mus caroli
TGTAGGACCTGGAATATGGTGAGAAACCCTGAAGCAGTCAAAAAATAAGAAAATCAAATTTGTCATATCTGCAATATGGTGAGAAACCCTGAAAAAGTCAAAAAATGAGAAAAATACACTGAAGGAGCTGGAATATGGTGAGAAACCCTGAAAAAGTCAAAAAATAAGAAATTCACACTTGTAGGACCTGCAATATGGTGAGAAACCCTGAAAAAGTTGAAAAATGAGAAAATCACACTGTAGGACTTGGAATAAGATGAGACACCCTGAAAAAGTCAAAAAATGAGAAAATCACCCTGTAGGACTTGGAATAAGATGAGAAACCCTGAAAAAGTTGAAAAATGAGAAAATCACACTGTAGATGATGGAATATGTTGAGCAATCCTGAAAAAGTCAAAAAATGAGAAAAATCACACTGTGGAACCTGGAATATGGTGAGAAACTCTGAAAAAGGTGAAAAATTAGAAAAATCACTCTCTAGGACTTGGAATATGATGAGAAACCCTGAAAAAGTCAAAAAATGAGAAAATCACACTGTAGGACTTGGAATATGATGAAAAACCCTGAAAAAGTCGAAAAATTTGAAAATCACACTGTAGAAGATGGAATTTGGTGAGTAACCCTGAAGAAGTAAATAATTAGAAAAATCACACTATAGGACTTAGAATATGATGAGGAACCCTATAAAAGTCGAAATATGAGAAAATCACACTGTAGTAGCTGGAATATGGTGAGAAACACTGAAAAAGTCTCAAAATGAGAAAATCACACATTAGGACCTGCAATATGGTGATAAACACTTAAACAGTCAAAAAATAAGAAAATCAAACTTGTAGTACTTGCACTATGGTGAGAAACCCTGAAAATTTCCAAAAATGCGAAAATCACACTGTAGGATTTAGAATATGATGAGTAACCGTGAAAAAGTCAAAAAATGAGAAAAATACACTGTAGAAGCTGGAATATGGTAAGAAACCCTGAAAAAGTCAAAAAATAAGAAAATCACACTTGTAGAACCTCCAATATGGTGAGAAACCCTGAAAAAGTCGAAAAATGATAAAATCACACTGTAGGACCTGCAATATGGTGAGAAACACTGAATCAGTCGAAAAATAAGAAAATCACACTTGTAGAACCTCCAATATGGTGAGAAACCCTGAAAAAGTCGAAAAATGAGAAAATCACACTGTAGGACCTGGAATATGGTGAGAAACCCTGAAAAAGTCTTAAAATGAGAAAATCATACTTTAGGACTTGGAATAAGATGAGAAACCCTGAAAAAGTCAAAAAATGAGAAAATCACACTGTAGTACCTGGAATATGTTGAGAAACCCTGAAAAGCCTTAAAATGAGAAAATCACACTGTAGGACCTGGAATATGGTGAGAAACTCTGAAATAGTCGAAAAAAGAGAAAATCACACTCTAGGACTTGGAATATGATGAGAAACCCTGAAAAGGTCAAAAAAATGAGAAAAGCACACTGTAGTACCTGGAATATGGTGAGAAACCATGAAAAAGTCTAAAAATGAGAAAATCAAACAGTAGGACCTGGAATATGGTGAGAAACCCTGAAAGATAGAAAAATAAGAAAATCAAACTTGTAGTACCTGCTATATGGTGAGAAACCCTGAAAACGTCAAAAAAGGAGAAAATCACAATATAGGACTTGGAATACGATGAGAAACCGTGAAAAAGACAAAAAATGACAAAAATACACGGTAGGAGCTGAAATATGGTGAGCAACCCTGAAAAATTCAAAAAATGAGAAAAATCACAATGTAGAACCTGGAATATGGTGAGAAATTCTGAAAAAGTCTAAAAATTAGAAAAATTACACCTAGGATTTGGAATATGATGAGAAACCCTGAAAAAGTCGAAAAATGAGAAAAATCACACAATAGGACCTGCAATATGGTGAGAAACACTGAATCAGTCGAAAAATAAGAAAATCAAACTTGTAGTACCTGCAATATGGTGAGAAACCCTGAAAAATTCCAACAATGAGAAAATAACACTGTAGGATTTGGAATAAGATGAGAAACCGTGAAAAAATCAAAAAAATGAGAATAATACACTGTAGGAGCTGGAATATGATGAGAAACCCTGAAAAAGTCGAAAAATAAGAAAATCACACTTGTAGGACCTCCAATATGGTGAAAAACCCTGAAAAAGTCGAAAAATGAGAAAATTACAGTGTAGGACATGGAATATGGTGAGAAATCCTGAAAAAGTCAAAAATGAGAAAATCACGCAGTAGGTCCTGGAATTTGGTGAGAAACACTGAAAAAGTCTAAAATAAGAAAATCACACTGTAGTACCTGGAATATGGTGACAAACCCTGAAAATGTCAAAAAATGAGAAAATCACACTGTAGGACTTGGAATATGGTGAGAAACCCTGAAAAAGTCGAAAAATGAGAAAATCACGCAGTAGGAGCTGGAATATGGTGAGAAACCCTGAAAAAGTCAAAAAATGAGAAAATCACACTGTAGGACCTGGAATATGGTGAGAAACCCTGAAAAAGTCGAAAAAAGAGAAAATCACACTCTAGGACTTGGAATATGATGAGAAACCCTGAAAAAGTCAAAAAATGAGAAATCACACAGTAGTACCTGGAATATGGTGAGAAACCCTGAAAAAGTCTAAAAATGAGAAAATCACACAGTAGGACCTGCAATATGGTGAGAAACCCTGAAAAAGTCGAAAAATGAGAAAATCACACTGTAGGACTTGGAATAAGATGAGAAACCCTGAAAAAGTCAAAAAATGAGAAAATAACACTGTAGTACCATGAATATGGTGAGTAAACACTGAAAAAGTCTAAAAATGAGAAAATCACACAGTAGGACCTGCAATATGGTGAGAAACCCTGAAAAAGTCGAAAAATGAGAAAATCACACTGTAGGACTTGGAGTAAGATGAGAAACCCTGAAAAAGTCAAAAAATGAGAAAATCACCCTGTAGGACCTGGAATATGGTGAGAAACCCTGAAAAAGTCGAAAAAAGAGAAAATCACAGTCTAGGACTTGGAATATGATGAGAAACCCTGAAAAAGTCAAAAAATGAGAAAATCACACAGTAGTACCTGGAATATGGTGAGAAACCCTGAAAAAGTCTAAAAATGAGAAAATCACACAGTAGCACTGCAATATGGTGAGAAACCCTTAAAAAGTCGAAAAATGAGAAAATCACACTGTAGGACTTGGAATAAGATGAGAAACCGTGAAAAAGACAAAAAATGACAAAAATGCACTGTAGGAGCTGGAATATGGTGAGAAACCCTGAAAAAGTCCAACAATAAGAAAATCACACTTGTAGGACCTGCAATATGGTGAGAAACCTTGAAAAAGTCGAAAAATGAGAAAATCACACTGTAGGACTTGGAGTAAGATGAGAAACCCTGAAAAAGTCAAAAAATGAGAAAATCACACTATAGGACTTGTAATATGGTGAGAAACCCTGAAAAAGTCAAAAAATGAGAAAATTACACTGTAGGACCTGGAATATTTTTGAGAAACCCTGAAAAAGTCCTAAAAAGAGAAAATCACACTCTAGGACTTGGAATATGATGAGAAAACCTGAAAAAGTCAAAAAATGAGAAAATCACACTGTAGTACCTAGAATATTGGTGAGAAACACTGAAAAAGTCTTAACGTGAGAAAATCACACAGTAGGACCTGGAATATGGTGAGAAACCCTGAAACATTTGAAAAATAAGAAAATCAAACTTGTAGTACCTGCAATATGGTGAGAAACCCTGAAAGAGTCGAAAAATGAGAAAATTACACTGTTCGACTTGGAATAAGATGAGAGACCGTGAAAATTTTAAAAAATGAGAAAAATACACTGTAGTAGCTGGAACATGGTGAGAAACCCTGCAAAAGTCGAAAATTAAGAAATTCACACTTGTAGGACCTGCAATATGGTGAGAATCCCTGAAAAAGTCGAAAAATGAGAAAATCACACTCTAGGACTTGGAATATGATAAGAAACCCTGAAAAAGTCAAAATGAGAAAATCACACAGTAGGACCTGCAATATGGTGAGAAACCCTGAAACAGTCGAAAAATAAGAAAATCAAACTTGTAGTACCTGCAATATGGTGAGAAACCCTGAAAAAAGAAAGAAAGAAAGAAAGAAAGAAAGAAAGAAAGAAAGAAAGAAAGAAAGAAAGAAAGAAAGAAAGAAAGAAAGGAGAATAAAAAGTTTTTATAAAAGTTTTATAAAAAGTGTTAAAGTTTTTAAAAATTAAAAAAAAAAATTACCAGATCACCATCAAGCAAACACAGCATTGGCTGTCTTCAGGTGTATCCTTTCAGCCTCCAAAACAAAAAGCAATGGCTGGCTGGCTTCATGTGTATCCTATTCTCGAGTCTTATTTCCAACCTAAGAGCTGGGCTGAGCTGCCTCATTATGTAATTGCAAATCTTCCTTGGTTTGTCTTTTCCATTTCTAAGACTAACAGGCCTTTTTCTATTTAGAGAATATGCTCATGACTGTCCTTTAGATATAGTAAATATAACTGTTGCTCAATAAAAATTATTTTGCATGTATTTATTTGTGTGAGTGATGAAGCTCAGGTCTTCAAACTCGTCAGGAGTTATAATTACCTCCCCTCTCTCTCACCCACTCTCTGTCCTCTCTCTGAATGATCTATTTTATTTTTAGTGTAAGAATGTTTTGCATGTGTATGCTGTGCCCACAGACTCCAGAACAGAGTAATAGATCCCCTGGAACTGGAGATGGGCCACCATATATATATACTGGTAATTGAGCCCAGGTTCTCTGGAAGAGGAGACAATGCTCTTAATTGTTGAGCCCTCTCTGTAGCCACATTTCTTTCTTTCTTTCTTTCTTTCTTTCTTTCTTTCTTTCTTTCTTTCTTTCTTTCTTTCTTTCTTTCTTTCTTTCTTTCTTTCTTTTTTTTTTTGTATATGTTAGGCTGTGTTTATATACATCATATGCAGACAATAAGAATGATTTAGATTCTTCAGCATCTGACACCCTCTTCTGGAGTGTCTGAACATAGCTACAGCATACTTTGATATAATAAATAAATAAATCTTTAAAAAGAAAAGGAAAAGTAAAAAAGAAAGAACAGGCCTGCCATATGCATGTTCATAGAGGAAAATGGAAGAGACCCCAATCTAACCTCAGCAGGGTGCTTCCTTCTGGATGGTAGCTCACAGTTTCATCCCAGCAAGACAGGAAAATCACTGAGTTCAAGGACAGTAAGGTTCAGGACAGCCAAGGTTAGGAAGGAAAAGGGTCTATGTTGAGAATACAAACCCTCAGGGGGTGGGGGAATCCAGATTAACTTTTTAATAACAAAGACTTGGTCTTTGATGTCTATAGGAAGCCCTTCTCAGTGCCTTTAACTACCACTGAACATTCAGGGCTGTGACTCAACTGTAACAAGGAACAGGGCTAAGAACCTGCAGCCTTTGAAAACAACTATTTTTTTAAAGTGGGGGACACAAATCAGCAGTAGAACCCCTCAGGTTCAGCCATAATACTTGTTAGGGAAACAGCCTCAATGTCCGGAGCTGAGGTCTCATGGGTGAACTGCTTCAAGCTCTGAGTATCATTGAAAGAAAGAAAAGATATCATGTGGTTGCTTAATTTATTTATTTTATTATTTCTATTTTTTGTTTTCTTTTGTTTTGTTTTAGAAAAGGCCTCAGTCTGTAGCTATGGCTGACCTAGGACAGACTACATGTGTTAATTACGGTTTCACAGCTGAGAAAAAGACCATACCTATGTAAGACTTAGAAAACCCAACAGTCAGTGGTGGCTCGAGCTCTTAATGAGAGCACTCTGGAGGGAGAGGCAGTCAGTTTCTGATTTCGAGGCCAGCCTGGTTAAAGACAGGGATAGGCAGGGCTAGGCAAGGCAGGGCTAGGCTAAGCAAGGGGCTAGGTTAGGCTAGGCAAGGGGCTAGGCTAGGCTAGGCTAGGCAAGGGGCTAGGCAAGACAGTAAGACAGACAGACAAGTATGGCACGCCTGCCTGGTTGTACTTTCTTTCTTATCCCTTTTAAAAAATATTTATTTATTTATTTATTTATTTATTTATTTATTTATTTATTTATTTATTTATTTATTAGATATAAGTACACTGTAGCTGTCTTGAGACACTGCAGAAAAGGGTGTAAGATTCTGGAGAATCTAAATCCCTCTTATGGGCTGCATATGATGTACATAAACACAGCCTCACATATACTTCTAAAAATTTATAGATGGGTGGGGCCACTGAAAGGGCTCAACAATTAACAGAATTGTCTCCTCTTCCAGAACACCTGGGATCAACTAACAGCAACTATATGGTGGCCCATCTCCAGTTCCAGGGGATCAGAAAGACAGACAGACAGACAGACAGACAGACATAAGGATGGCAGGCCTGCCTGGTCTTACTTTATTTCTTATCCTTTCAAAAAATATTTTATTTATTTATTTATTTATTTATTTATGTATTTTTTAGATATAAGTACACTGTAGCTGTCTTCAGACACTCCAGAAGAGGGTGTCAGATTCTGGAGAATCTAAATCCCTCTTATGGTCTGCATATGATGTACATAAACACAGCCTCACATATACTTCTAAAAATTTAAAGATGGGTGGGGCCACTGAAAGGGCTCAACAATTAACAGCATTGTCTCCTCTTCCAGAGAACCTGGGATCAACTACAAGCAACTATATGGTTGCCCATCTCCAGTTCCAGGGGATCAGACAGAGAGACAGACAGACAGACAGAGATAAGGATGGAAGGCCTGCCTGGTCTTTCTTTCTTTCTTATCCTTTTTAAAAAATGTTTATTTATTTATTTATTTATTTATTTATTTATTTATGTATTTATAAGATATAAGTACACTGTAGCTATATTCAGACACTCCAGACGAGGGTGTCATATTCTGGAGAATCTAAATCCCTCTTATGGTCTGCATATGATGTACATAAACACAGCCTCACATACACCTCTAAAAATTTAAAGATGAGTGAGGACACTGAAAGGGCTCAACAATTAACAGCATTGTCTCCTCTTCCAGAGAACCTGGGATCAACTACCAGCAACTATATGGTGGCCCATCTCCAGTTCCAGGAGATCAGAAAGACAGACAGACAGACAGATAAAAGGATGGCAGGCCCTGCCTGGTCTTTCTTTTTTTCTTATCATTTTTTTTCAAAAAAATATTTATTTATTTATTTATTTATTTATTTATTTATTTATTTATTTATTTATTTATTAGACATAAGTACACTGTAGCTGTCTTCAGACACTCCAGAAGAGGGTGTCAGATTCTGGAGAATCTAAATCCCTCTTATAGTCTGCCTATGATGTACATAAACACAGCCTCACATACACTTCTAAAAATTTAAAGATGAGTGGGGCCACTGAAAGGGCTCAACAATTAACAGCATTGTCTCCTCTTCCAGAGAACCTGGGATCAACTACCAGCAACTATATTGTGGCCCATCTCCAGTTCCAGGAGATCAGACAGACAGACAGACAGACAGAGATAAGGATGGCAGGCCTGCCTGGTCTTTCATTTTTTCTTATCCTTTTAAAAAATGTTTATTTATTTATTTATTTATTCATTTATTTATTAGATATAAGTACCCTGTAGCTGCCTTCAGATACTCCAGAAGAGGGTGTCAGATTCTGGAGAATATAAATCCCTCTTATGGTCTGCATATGATGTACATAAACAAAGCCTCACATATACTTCTAAAAATTTAAAGATGGGTGGGGCCACTGAAGGGCTCAACAATTAACAGCATTGTCTCCTCTTACAGAGAACCTGGGATCAACTACCAGCAAAAATATGGTGGCCCATCTCCTGTTTCAGGGGATCAGACAGACAGACAGACAAACAGACAAGGATGGCAGGCCTGCCTGGTTGTTCTTTCTTTCTTATCCTTTTTGAAAAAATGTTTATTTATTTATTTATGTATTTATTAGATATAAGTACACTGTAGAGGTCTTCAGACACTCCAGAAGAGGTTGTCAGATTCTGGAGAATCTAAATCCCTCTTATGGTCTGCATATGATGTACATAAACACAGACTCACATTTACTTCCAAAAATTTAAAGATGGGAGGGGCCACTGAAAGGGCTCAACAATTAACAGCATTGTCTCCTCTTCCAGAGAACCTGGGTTCAACTACCAGCAACTATATGGTGGCCCATCTCCAGTTCCAGGGGATCAGACAGACAGACAGACATACAGACAGATAGAGATAAGGATGGCAGGCCTGCCTGGTCTTTCTTTCTTTCTTATCCTTTTTAAGAAATGTTTATTTATTTATTAATGTATATTAGATATAAGTACACTGTAGCTGTCTTCAGACACTGAGGAAGAGGGTGTCAGATTCTGGAGAATCTAAATCCCTCTTATGGACTGCAAATGATGTACATAAACACAGACTCACAATTACTTCCAAAAATTTAAAGATGTGTGGGGCCACTGAAAGGGCTCAACATTTAACAGCATTGTCTCCTCTTCCAGAGAACGTGGGATCAACTACCAGCAACTATATGGTGGCCCATCTCCAGTTCCAGGGGATCAGATAGACAGACAGACAGACAGAAGAGATAAGGATCGCAGGCCTGCCTGTTCTTTCCATCTTTCTTTCTTTCTTTCTTATCCTTTAAAAATGTTTATTTATTTATTTATTTATTTATTTATTTATTTATTTATTTATTTATTTATTTATTAGATTTACGTACACTGTAGCTGTCTTCAGAAACTCAGGAGGAGGGTTTCATGTTCTGGAGTATCTAAATCCCTCTTATGGACTGCATATGATGTACATTAACACAGCCTCATATATACTTATAAAAATTTAAAGATGGGTGGGGCCACTGAAAGGGCTCAACAATTAACAGCCTTGTCTCCTCTTCCAGAGAACCTGGGATCAACTACCAGCAACTATATAATGGCCCATCTCCAGTTCCAGGGGACCAGACAGACAGAGAGACAGACAGACTAGAATGGCAGGCCTGTCTGGTTTTTCATTCTTTCTTATCCTTTTTAAAACATCTTTCTTTCTTTCTTTCTTTCTTTCTTTCTTTCTTTCTTTCTTTCTTTCTTTCTTTATTTATTTATTTATTTATTTATTTATTAGATATAAGTACACTGTAGATGTCTTCAGACACTCCAGAAGAGGGTATCAGTTTCTGGAGAATCTAAATCCCTCTTATGGTCTGCATACAATGTACATAAACACAGCCTCAGATATACTTCTAAAAATTTAAAGATGGGTGGGGCCACTGAAAGGGCTCAACAATTAACAGCATTGTCTCCTCTTCCAGAGAACCTGGGATCAACTACCAGCAACTATATGGTGGCCCATCTCTAGTTCCAGGGGATCAGACAGACAGCCTGACAGACAGAGATAAGGATGGCAGGCCTACCTGGTCTTTCTTTCCTTCTTATCCTTTTAAAAAAATGTTTATTTATTTATTTATGTATGTATTTATTAGATATAAGTACACAGTAGCTGTCTTCAGACACTCCAGAAGAGGGTGTCAGATTACGGAGAATCTAAATCCCTCTTATGGTCTGCATATGATGTATATAAACACAGCCTCACATATACTTCTAAAAATTTAAAGATGGGTGGGGCCACTTAAAGGGCTCAACAAATACCAGCATTGTCTCCTCTTCCAGAGAACCTGGGATCAACTACCAGCAAAAATATGGTGGCCCATCTCCAGTTTCAGGGGATCAGATAGACAGATAGACAAACAGACAAGGAAGGCAGGCCTGCTTGGTTTTTATTTCTTTCTTATCCTTTTTAAAACATGTTTATTTATTTATTTATTTATTTATGTATTTATTAGATATAAGTACACTCTAGCTGTCTTCAGACACTCCAGAAGAGGGTGTCAAATTCTGAAGAATCTAAATCCCTCTTATGGTCTGCATATGATGTACATAAACACAGCCTCACAAATTCTTCTAAAAATTTAAAGATGGGTGGGGCCACTGAAAGGGCTCAAAAATTAACAGCATTGTCTCCTCTTGCAGAGAAACTGGGATCAACTACCAGCAACTATATGGTGGCCCATCTCCAGTTCCAGGGTATCAGACAGACAGACAGATAGACAGAGATAAGGATGGCAGGCCTGCCTGGTCTTTCTTTCTTTCTTTCTTATCCTTTTAAAAAAATGTTTATTTATTTATTTATTTATTTATTTATTTATTTATTTATTTATTAGATATAAGTACACTGTAGTTGTCTTCAGTCACTCCAGAAGAGGGTGTCAGATTCTGGAGAATATAAATCCCTCTTATGGTCTGCATATGATGTACATAAACACAGCCTCACATATAGTTCTAAAAATTTAAAGATGGGTGGGGCCCCAGAAAGGGCTCAATAATTAACAGCATTGACTCCTCTTCCAGAGAACCTGGGATCAACAATGAGCAACTATATGGTGGCCCATCTTTAGTTCCAGTGGATCAGACAGACAGACAGACAGACAGACAGAGATAAGGATGGCAGGCCTGCCTGGTCTTTCTTTTTTTCTTATCCTTTTAAAAAAATGTTTATTTATTTATGTATGTATATATTTATTTATTTATTTATGTATTTATTAGATATAAGTACAAAGTAGCTGTCTTCAGACACTCCAGAAGAGGGTGTCAGATTCTGGAGAATCTAAATCCCTCGTATGGTCTGCATATGATGTACATAAACACAGCCTCACATATACTTCTAAAAATTTAAAGATCAACTACTAGATGGGTGGGACCACTGAAAGGGCTCAACAATTAACAGCATTATCTCCTCTCCAGAGAACCTGGGATCAACTACCATCAACTATATGGTGGCCCATCTCCAGTTCCAGGGTATCAGACAGACAGACAGAGAAACAGACAAGGATAAGGATGGCATGCCTGCCTGGTCTTTCTTTCTTTCTTTCTTATCCATTTTTAAAAATGTTTATTTATTTATTTATTTATTTATTTATTTATTTATTTATTTATGTATTTATTAGATATAAGTATACTGTAGCTGTCTTCAGACACTCTAGAATAGGGTGTCAGAATCTGGAGAATATAAATCCCTCTAATGGTCTGCATATGATGTACATAAACACAGTCTCACATATACTTCTAAAAATTTAAAGATGGTTGGGGCCACTAAAAGGGATCAACAATTAACAGCATTGTCTCCTCTTCTAGAGAACCTGGGATCAACTATCAGCCACTATATGGTGGCCCATCTCCAGTTCCCCGGGATCAGACAGAGAGACAGACAGACAGAGTTAAGGAACGCAGGCCTGCCTGGACTTTCTATTTTTCTTATATTTTTTTAAAAATTGATTATTTATTTATTTATTTATTTATTTATTTATTTATTTATTAGATATAAGTACATGGTAGCAGTCGTCAGACACTCCAGAAGACGGTGTCAGATTCTGGACAATCTAAATCCCTCTTATGGTCTGCATATGAGGTACATAAACACAGCCTCACATATACTTCTAAAAATTTAAAGATGGGTGGGGCCACTTTACTGCTCAAAAATTAACAGCATTGTCTCCTCTTCCAGAGAACCTGGGTTCAACTACCAGCAACTATATGGTGGCCCATCTCCAGTTCCAGGGGATCAGACAGACAGACAGACATACAGACAGATAGAGATAAGGATGGCATGCCTGCCTGGTCTTTCTTTCTTTCTTATCCTTTTTAAGAAATGTTTATTTATTTATTAATGTATATTAGATATAAGTACACTGTAGCTGTCTTCAGACACTGAGGAAGAGGGTGTCAGATTCTGGAGAATCTAAACCCCTCTTATGGACTGCAAATGATGTACATAAACACAGACTCACAATTACTTCCAAAAATTTAAAGATGTGTGGGGCCACTGAAAGGGCTCAACAATTAACAGCATTGTCTCCTCTTCCAGAGAACCTGGGATCAACTACCAGCAACTATATGGTGGCCCATCTCCAGTTCCAGGGGATCAGATAGACAGACAGACAGACAGAAGAGATAAGGATCACAGGCCTGCCTGTTCTTTCTTTCTTTCTTTCTTTCTTATCCTTTTAAAATGTTTATTTATTTATTTATTTATTTATTTATTTATTTATTTATTTATTTATTTATTTATTAGATTTAAGTACACTGTAGCTGTCTTCAGAAACTCAGGAGGAGGGTTTCAGGTTCTGGAGTATCTAAATCCCTCTTATGGACTGCATATGATGTACATTAACACAGCCTCATATATACTTCTAAAAATTTAAAGATGGGTGGGGCCACTGAAAGGGCTCAACAATTAACAGCCTTGTCTCCTCTTCCAGAGAACCTGGGATCAACTACCAGCAACTATATAATGGCCCATCTCCAGTTCCAGGGGATCAGACAGACAGACAGACAGACAGACTAGAATGGCAGGCCTGTCTGGTTTTTTATTCTTTCTTATCCTTTTTAAAACATCTTTCTTTCTTTCTTTCTTTCTTTCTTTCTTTCTTTCTTTATTTATTTATTTATTTATTTATTAGATATAAGTACACTGTAGATGTCTTCAGACACTCCAGAAAAGGGTATCAGTTTCTGGAGAATCTAAATCCCTCTTATGGTCTGCATACAATGTACATAAACACAGCCTCACATATAATTCTAAAAATTTAAAGATGGGTGGGGCCACTTAAAGGGCTCAACAAATACCAGCATTGTCTCCTCTTCCAGAGAACCTGGGATCAACTACCAGCAACTATATGGTGGCCCATCTCTAGTTCCAGGGGATCAGACAGACAGACTGACAGACAGAGATAAGGATGGCAGGCCTACCTGGACTTTCTTTCCTTCTTATCCTTTTAAAAAATGTTTATTTATTTATTTATGTATGTATTTATTAGATATAGGTACACAGTAGCTGTCTTCAGACACTCCAGAAGAGGGTGTCAGATTACGGAGAATCTAAATCCCTCTTATGGTCTGCATATGATGTATATAAACACAGCCTCACATATACTTCTAAAAATTTAAAGATGGGTGGGGCCACTTAAAGGGCTCAACAAATACCAGCATTGTCTCCTCTTCCAGAGAACCTGGGATCAACTACCAGCAAAAATATGGTGGCCCATCTCCAGTTTCAGGGGATCAGATAGACAGATAGACAAACAGACAAGGAAGGCAGGCCTGCTTGGTTTTTATTTCTTTCTTATCCTTTTTAAAACATGTTTATTTATTTATTTATGTATTTATTAGATATAAGTACACTCTAGCTGTCTTCAGACACTCCAGAAGAGGGTGTCAGATTCTGAAGAATCTAAATCCCTCTTATGGTCTGCATATGATGTACATAAACACAGCCTCACAAATTCTTCTAAAAATTTAAAGATGGGTGGGGCCACTGAAAGGGCTCAAAAATTAACAGCATTGTCTCCTCTTGCAGAGAAACTGGGATCAACTACCAGCAACTATATGGTGGCCCATCTCCAGTTCCAGGGTATCAGACAGACAGACAGATAGACAGAGATAAGGATGGCAGGCCTGCCTGGTCTTTCTTTCTTACTTTCTTATCCTTTTTTAAAAATGTTTATTTATTTATTTATTTATTTATTAGATATAAGTACACTGTAGTTGTCTTCAGTCACTCCAGAAGAGGGTGTCAGATTCTGGAGAATATAAATCCCTCTTATGGTCTGCATATGATGTACATAAACACAGCCTCATATATAGTTCTAAAAATTTAAATATGGGTGGGGCCCCAGAAAGGGCTCAATAATTAACAGCATTGACTCCTCTTCCAGAGAACCTGGGATCAATAAGGAGCAACTATATGGTGGCCCATCTTTAGTTCCAGAGGATCAGACAGACAGACAGACAGACAGAGATAAGGATGGCAGGCCTGCCTGGTCTCTCTTTTTTTCTTATCCTTTTTAAAAAATGTTTATTTATTTATGTATGTATATATTTATTTATTTATTTATGTATTTATTAGATACAAGTACAATGTAGCTGTCTTCAGACACTCCAGAAGAGGGTGTCAGATTCTGGAGAATCTAAATCCCTCGTATGGTCTGCATATGATGTACATAAACACAGCCTCACATATACTTCTAAAAATTTAAAGATGGGTGGGGCTACTGAAAGGGCTCAACAACTAACAGCATTGTCTCCTCTTCCAGAGTACCTGGGATCAACTACCAGCAACTATATGGTGGCCCATCTCCAGTTCCAGGGGATCTGACAGATAGAGAGACAGACAGACAGACAGACAGACAAGGTGGCAGGCCTGCCTGGTCTTTCTTTCTTTCTTATCCTTTTTAAAAATATTTATTAATTTATGTATGTATTTATTAGATATAAGTACACTGTAGCTGTCTTCAAACACTCCCGAAGAGGGTGTCAGATTCTGGAGAATCTATATCCCTCTTATGATCTGCATATGATGTACATAAACACAGCCTCACATATACTTCTAAAAACTTAAAGATGGGTGGGGCCACTGAAAGGGCTCAACAATTAACAGCATTGTCTCCTCTTCCAGAGAACCTGGGATCAACTACCAGCAATTATATGGTGGCCCATCTCCAGTTCCGGGGATCAGACAGACAGACAGACAGACAAGGATGGCAGGCCTGCCTGGTCTCTCTTTCTTTATTATCCTTTTTAAAAAATGTTTATTTGTTTATTTATGAATTTATTAGATATAATTACACTGTAGCTGTCTTCAGACACTCCAGAAGAGGGTGTCAGATTCTGGAGAATCTAAATCCCTCTTATGGTCTGCATATTCGGTACATAAACACAGCCTTACATATACTTCTAAAAATTTAAAGATGGGTGGGCAACTGAAAGGGCTCAACAATTAACAGCATTCACTCCTCTTCCAGAGAACCTGGGATCAACTACCAGCAACTATATGGTGGCCCACCTTTAGTTCCAGGGGATCAGACAGCCAGACAGCCAGACAGAGATAAGGATGGAAGGCCTGCTTGGTCTTTCTTTCTTTCTTATCCTTTTAAAATATGTTTATTTATTTATTTATTTATGTATTATTAGATATAAGTACACTGTAGCTTTCTTCAGACACTCCAGTAGAGGGTGTCTGATTCTGGAGAATCTAAATCCTCTTATAATCTGCATATGATGTACATAAACACAGCCTCAGGTATACTTCTAAAAATTTAAAGAAGTGTGGGGCCACTAAAAGGGCTCAACAATTAACAGCATTATCTCCTCTTCCAGAGAATCTTGGATCAACTACCAGCAACTATATGGTGGCCCATCTCCAGTTCCCGGGGATCAGATAGACAGACAGACAGACAGACAGAGATATGGATGGAAGGTCTGCCTGGACTTTCTTTCTTTCTTATTTTTTTTAAAAAATGTTTATTGATTTATGTATTTATTTATTTATTTATTTATTTATTTATTAGATATAAGTACACTGTAGCTGTCTTCAGACAATCCAGAAGAGGGTGTCAGATTCCTGAGAATCTAAATCCCTCTTATGGTCTGCATATGATGTACATAAACAAAGCCTCACATATACTTCTAAAAATTTAAAGATGGGTGGGGCCACTTTACTGCTCAAAAATTAATAGCATTGTCTCCTCTTCCAGAGAACCTGGTTTCAACTACCAGCAACTATATGGTGGCCCATCTCCAGTTCCAGGGGATCAGACAGACAGACAGACATACAGACAGATAGAGATAAGGATGGCAGGCCTGCCTGGTCTTTCTTTCTTTCTTATCCTTTTTAAGAAATGTTTATTTATTTATTAATGTATATTAGATATAAGTACACTGTAGCTGTCTTCAGACACTGAGGAAGAGGGTGTCAGATTCTGGAGAATCTAAATCCCTCTTATGGACTGCAAATGATGTACATAAACACAGACTCACAATTACATCCAAAAATTTAAAGATGTGTGGGGCCACTGAAAGGGCTCAACAATTAACAGCATTGTCTCCTCTTCCAGAGAACCTGGGATCAACTACCAGCAACTATATGGTGGCCCATCTCTAGTTCCAGGGGATCAGATAGACAGACAGACAGACAGAAGAGATAAGGATCGCAGGCCTGCCTGTTCTTTCTTTCTTTCTTATCCTTTAAAAATGTTTATTTATTTATTTATTTATTTATTTATTTATTTATTTATTTATTTATTAGATTTACGTACACTGTAGCTGTCTTCAGAAACTCAGGAGGAGGGTTTCAGGTTCTGGAGTATCTAAATCCCTCTTATGGACTGCATATGATGTACATTAACACAGCCTCATATATACTTCTAAAAATTTAAAGATGGGTGGGGCCACTGAAAGGGCTCAACAATTAACAGCCTTGTCTCCTCTTCCAGAGAACCTGGGATCAACTACCAGCAACTATATAATGGCCCATCTCCAGTTCCAGGGGATCAGAAAGACAGAGAGACAGACAGACTAGAATGGCAGGCCTGTCTGGTTTTTCATTCTTTCTTATCCTTTTTAAAACATCTTTCTTTCTTTCTTTCTTTCTTTCTTTCTTTCTTTCTTTCTTTCTTTCTTTCTTTATTTCTTTATTTCTTTATTTCTTTATTTCTTTATTTCTTTATTAGATATAAGTACACTGTAGATGTCTTCAGACACTCCAGAAGAGGGTATCAGTTTCTGGAGAATCTAAATCCCTCTTATGGTCTGCATACAATGTACATAAACACAGCCTCACATATACTTCTAAAAATTTAAAGATGGGTGGGGCCACTGAAAGGGCTCAACAATTAACAGCATTGTCTCCTCTTCCAGAGAACCTGGGATCAACTACCAGCAACTATATGGTGGCCCATCTCTAGTTCCAGGGGATCAGACAGACAGCCTGACAGACAGAGATAAGGATGGCAGGCCTACCTGGTCTTTCTTTCCTTCTTATCCTTTTAAAAAAATGTTTATTTATTTATTTATGTATGTATTTATTAGATATAGGTACACAGTAGCTGTCTTCAGACACTCCAGAAGAGGGTGTCAGATTACGGAGAATCTAAATCCCTCTTATGGTCTGCATATGATGTATATAAACACAGCCTCACATATACTTCTAAAAATTTAAAGATGGGTGGGGCCACTTAAAGGGCTCAACAAATACCAGCATTGTCTCCTCTTCCAGAGAACCTGGGATCAACTACCAGCAAAAATATGGTGGCCCATCTCCAGTTTCAGGGGATCAGATAGACAGATAGACAAACAGACAAGGAAGGCAGGCCTGCTTGGTTTTTATTTCTTTCTTATCCTTTTTAAAACATGTTTATTTATTTATTTATGTATTTATTAGATATAAGTACACTCTAGCTGTCTTCAGACACTCCAGAAGAGGGTGTCAGATTCTGAAGAATCTAAATCCCTCTTATGGTCTGCATATGATGTACATAAACACAGCCTCACAAATTCTTCTAAAAATTTAAAGATGGGTGGGGCCACTGAAAGGGCTCAAAAATTAACAGCATTGTCTCCTCTTGCAGAGAAACTGGGATCAACTACCAGCAACTATATGGTGGCCCATCTCCAGTTCCAGGGTATCAGACAGACAGACAGATAGACAGAGATAAGGATGGCAGGCCTGCCTGGTCTTTCTTTCTTACTTTCTTATCCTTTTTTAAAAATGTTTATTTATTTATTTATTTATTTATTAGATATAAGTACACTGTAGTTGTCTTCAGTCACTCCAGAAGAGGGTGTCAGATTCTGGAGAATATAAATCCCTCTTATGGTCTGCATATGATGTACATAAACACAGCCTCATATATAGTTCTAAAAATTTAAATATGGGTGGGGCCCCAGAAAGGGCTCAATAATTAACAGCATTGACTCCTCTTCCAGAGAACCTGGGATCAATAAGGAGCAACTATATGGTGGCCCATCTTTAGTTCCAGAGGATCAGACAGACAGACAGACAGACAGAGATAAGGATGGCAGGCCTGCCTGGTCTCTCTTTTTTTCTTATCCTTTTTAAAAATTGTTTATTTATTTATGTATGTATATATTTATTTATTTATTTATGTATTTATTAGATACAAGTACAATGTAGCTGTCTTCAGACACTCCAGAAGAGGGTGTCAGATTCTGGAGAATCTAAATCCCTCGTATGGTCTGCATATGATGTACATAAACACAGCCTCACATATACTTCTAAAAATTTAAAGATGGGTGGGGCTACTGAAAGGGCTCAACAACTAACAGCATTGTCTCCTCTTCCAGAGTACCTGGGATCAACTACCAGCAACTATATGGTGGCCCATCTCCAGTTCCAGGGGATCTGACAGATAGAGAGACAGACAGACAGACAGACAGACAAGGTGGCAGGCCTGCCTGGTCTTTCTTTCTTTCTTATCCTTTTTAAAAATATTTATTAATTTATGTATGTATTTATTAGATATAAGTACACTGTAGCTGTCTTCAAACACTCCCGAAGAGGGTGTCAGATTCTGGAGAATCTATATCCCTCTTATGATCTGCATATGATGTACATAAACACAGCCTCACATATACTTCTAAAAACTTAAAGATGGGTGGGGCCACTGAAAGGGCTCAACAATTAACAGCATTGTCTCCTCTTCCAGAGAACCTGGGATCAACTACCAGCAATTATATGGTGGCCCATCTCCAGTTCCGGGGATCAGACAGACAGACAGACAGACAAGGATGGCAGGCCTGCCTGGTCTCTCTTTCTTTATTATCCTTTTTAAAAAATGTTTATTTGTTTATTTATGAATTTATTAGATATAATTACACTGTAGCTGTCTTCAGACACTCCAGAAGAGGGTGTCAGATTCTGGAGAATCTAAATCCCTCTTATGGTCTGCATATTCGGTACATAAACACAGCCTTACATATACTTCTAAAAATTTAAAGATGGGTGGGCAACTGAAAGGGCTCAACAATTAACAGCATTCACTCCTCTTCCAGAGAACCTGGGATCAACTACCAGCAACTATATGGTGGCCCACCTTTAGTTCCAGGGGATCAGACAGCCAGACAGCCAGACAGAGATAAGGATGGAAGGCCAGCTTGGTCTTTCTTTCTTTCTTATCCTTTTAAAAAATGTTTATTTATTTATTTATTTATGTATTATTAGATATAAGTACACTGTAGCTTTCTTCAGACACTCCAGTAGAGGGTGTCTGATTCTGGAGAATCTAAATCCTCTTATAATCTGCATATGATGTACATAAACACAGCCTCAGCTATACTTCTAAAAATTTAAAGAAGTGTGGGGCCACTAAAAGGGCTCAACAATTAACAGCATTATCTCCTCTTCCAGAGAATCTTGGATCAACTACCAGCAACTATATGGTGGCCCATCTCCAGTTCCCGGGGATCAGATAGACAGACAGACAGACAGACAGAGATATGGATGGAAGGTCTGCCTGGACTTTCTTTCTTTCTTATTTTTTTTAAAAAATGTTTATTGATTTATGTATTTATTTATTTATTTATTTATTTATTTATTTATTTATTAGATATAAGTACACTGTAGCTGTCTTCAGACAATCCAGAAGAGGGTGTCAGATTCCTGAGAATCTAAATCCCTCTTATGGTCTGCATATGATGTACATAAACAAAGCCTCACATATACTTCTAAAAATTTAAAGATGGGTGGGGCCACTTTACTGCTCAAAAATTAATAGCATTGTCTCCTCTTCCAGAGAACCTGGTTTCAACTACCAGCAACTATATGGTGGCCCATCTCCAGTTCCAGGGGATCAGACAGACAGACAGACATACAGACAGATAGAGATAAGGATGGCAGGCCTGCCTGGTCTTTCTTTCTTTCTTATCCTTTTTAAGAAATGTTTATTTATTTATTAATGTATATTAGATATAAGTACACTGTAGCTGTCTTCAGACACTGAGGAAGAGGGTGTCAGATTCTGGAGAATCTAAATCCCTCTTATGGACTGCAAATGATGTACATAAACACAGACTCACAATTACATCCAAAAATTTAAAGATGTGTGGGGCCACTGAAAGGGCTCAACAATTAACAGCATTGTCTCCTCTTCCAGAGAACCTGGGATCAACTACCAGCAACTATATGGTGGCCCATCTCTAGTTCCAGGGGATCAGATAGACAGACAGACAGACAGAAGAGATAAGGATCGCAGGCCTGCCTGTTCTTTCTTTCTTTCTTATCCTTTAAAAATGTTTATTTATTTATTTATTTATTTATTTATTTATTTATTTATTTATTTATTAGATTTACGTACACTGTAGCTGTCTTCAGAAACTCAGGAGGAGGGTTTCAGGTTCTGGAGTATCTAAATCCCTCTTATGGACTGCATATGATGTACATTAACACAGCCTCATATATACTTCTAAAAATTTAAAGATGGGTGGGGCCACTGAAAGGGCTCAACAATTAACAGCCTTGTCTCCTCTTCCAGAGAACCTGGGATCAACTACCAGCAACTATATAATGGCCCATCTCCAGTTCCAGGGGATCAGAAAGACAGAGAGACAGACAGACTAGAATGGCAGGCCTGTCTGGTTTTTCATTCTTTCTTATCCTTTTTAAAACATCTTTCTTTCTTTCTTTCTTTCTTTCTTTCTTTCTTTCTTTCTTTCTTTCTTTCTTTCTTTCTTTCTTTATTTCTTTATTTCTTTATTTCTTTATTTCTTTATTTCTTTATTTCTTTATTTCTTTATTTCTTTATTTATTTATTAGATATAAGTACACTGTAGATGTCTTCAGACACTCCAGAAGAGGGTATCAGTTTCTGGAGAATCTAAATCCCTCTTATGGTCTGCATACAATGTACATAAACACAGCCTCACATATATTTCTAAAAATTTAAAGATGGGTGGGGCCACTGAAAGGGCTCAACAATTAACAGCATTGTCTCCTCTTCCAGAGAACCTGGGATCAACTACCAGCAACTATATGGTGGCCCATCTCTAGTTCCAGGGGATCAGACAGACAGCCTGACAGACAGAGATAAGGATGGCAGGCCTACCTGGTCTTTCTTTCCTTCTTATCCTTTTAAAAAAATGTTTATTTATTTATTTATGTATGTATTTATTAGATATAAGTACACAGTAGCTGTCTTCAGACACTCCAGAAGAGGGTGTCAGATTACGGAGAATCTAAATCCCTCTTATGGTCTGCATATGATGTATATAAACACAGCCTCACATATACTTCTAAAAATTTAAAGATGGGTGGGGCCACTTAAAGGGCTCAACAAATACCAGCATTGTCTCCTCTTCCAGAGAACCTGGGATCAACTACCAGCAAAAATATGGTGGCCCATCTCCAGTTTCAGGGGATCAGATAGACAGATAGACAAACAGACAAGGAAGGCAGGCCTGCTTGGTTTTTATTTCTTTCTTATCCTTTTTATAACATGTTTATTTATTTATTTATGTATTTATTAGATATAAGTACACTGTAGCTGTCTTCAGACACTCCAGAAGAGGGTGTCAGATTCTGAAGAATCTAAATCCCTCTTATGGTCTGCATATGATGTACATAAACACAGCCTCACAAATTCTTCTAAAAATTTAAAGATGGGTGGGGCCACTGAAAGGGCTCAAAAATTAACAGCATTGTCTCCTCTTGCAGAGAAACTGGGATCAACTACCAGCAACTATATGGTGGCCCATCTCCAGTTCCAGGGTATCAGACAGACAGACAGATAGACAGAGATAAGGATGGCAGGCCTGCCTGGTCTTTCTTTCTTTCTTTCTTATCCTTTTTTAAAAATGTTTATTTATTTATTTATTTATTTATTTATTTATTTATTTATTTATTAGATATAAGTACACTGTAGTTGTCTTCAGTCACTCCAGAAGAGGGTGTCAGATTCTGGAGAATATAAATCCCTCTTATGGTCTGCATATGATGTACATAAACACAGCCTCACATATAGTTCTAAAAATTTAAAGATGGGTGGGGCCCCAGAAAGGGCTCAATAATTAACAGCATTGACTCCTCTTCCAGAGAACCTGGGATCAACAATGAGCAACTATATGGTGGCCCATCTTTAGTTCCAGTGGATCAGACAGACAGACAGACAGACAGAGATAAGGATGGCAGGCCTGCCTGGTCTTTCTTTTTTTCTTATCCTTTTAAAAAAATGTTTATTTATTTATGTATGTATATATTTATTTATTTATTTATGTATTTATTAGATATAAGTACAATGTAGCTGTCTTCAGACACTCCAGAAGAGGGTGTCAGATTCTGGAGAATCTAAATCCCTCGTATGGTCTGCATATGATGTACATAAACACAGCCTCACATATACTTCTAAAAATTTAAAGATCAACTACTAGATGGGTGGGACCAATGAAAGGGCTCAACAATTAACAGCATTATCTCCTCTCCAGAGAACCTGGGATCAACTACCATCAACTATATGGTGGCCCATCTCCAGTTCCAGGGGATCAGACAGACAGACAGACAGAGAAACAGACAAGGATAAGGATGGCATGCCAGCCTGGTCTTTCTTTCTTTCTTTCTTATCCATTTTTAAAAATGTTTATTTATTTATTTATTTATTTATTTATTTATTTATTTATTTATTTATTTATGTATTTATTAGATATAAGTATACTGTAGCTGTCTTCAGACACTCTAGAATAGGGTGTCAGAATCTGGAGAATATAAATCCCTCTAATGGTCTGCATATGATGTACATAAACACAGTCTCACATATACTTCTAAAAATTTAAAGATGGTTGGGGCCACTAAAAGGGATCAACAATTAACAGCATTGTCTCCTCTTCTAGAGAACCTGGGATCAACTATCAGCCACTATATGGTGGCCCATCTCCAGTTCCCCGGGATCAGACAGACAGACAGACAGACAGAGTTAAGGAACGCAGGCCTGCCTGGACTTTCTATTTTTCTTATATTTTTTTAAAAATTGATTATTTATTTATTTATTTATTTATTTAGTAGATATAAGTACATGGTAGCAGTCTTCAGACACTCCAGAAGATGTGTCAGATTCTGGACAATCTAAATCCCTCTTATGGTCTGCATATGAGGTACATAAACACAGCCTCACATATACTTCTAAAAATTTAAAGATGGGTGGGGCCACTTTACTGCTCAAAAATTAACAGCATTGTCTCCTCTTCCAGAGAACCTGGGTTCAACTACCAGCAACTATATGGTGGCCCATCTCCAGTTCCAGGGGATCAGACAGACAGACAGACATACAGACAGATAGAGATAAGGATGGCATGCCTGCCTGGTCTTTCTTTCTTTCTTATCCTTTTTAAGAAATGTTTATTTATTTATTAATGTATATTAGATATAAGTACACTGTAGCTGTCTTCAGACACTGAGGAAGAGGGTGTCAGATTCTGGAGAATCTAAACCCCTCTTATGGACTGCAAATGATGTACATAAACACAGACTCACAATTACTTCCAAAAATTTAAAGATGTGTGGGGCCACTGAAAGGGCTCAACAATTAACAGCATTGTCTCCTCTTCCAGATTACCTGGGATCAACTACCAGCAACTATATGGTGGCCCATCTCCAGTTCCAGGGGATCAGATAGACAGACAGACAGACAGAAGAGATAAGGATCGCAGGCCTGCCTGTTCTTTCTTTCTTTCTTTCTTTCTTTCTTTCTTTCTTTCTTTCTTTCTTTCTTTCTTTCTTTCTTATCCTTTTAAAATGTTTATTTATTTATTTATTTATTTATTTATTTATTTATTTATTTATTTATTAGATTTAAGTACACTGTAGCTGTCTTCAGAAACTCAGGAGGAGGGTTTCAGGTTCTGGAGTATCTAAATCCCTCTTATGGACTGCATATGATGTACATAAACACAGCCTCACATATACTTCTAAAAATTTAAAGATGGGTGGGGCCACTTTACTGCTCAAAAATTAACAGCATTGTCTCCTCTTCCAGAGAACCTGGGTTCAACTACCAGCAACTATATGGTGGCCCATCTCCAGTTCCGGGGATCAGACAGACAGACAGACAGACAAGGATGGCAGGCCTGCCTGGTCTCTCTTTCTTTATTATCCTTTTTAAAAAATGTTTATTTGTTTATTTATGAATTTATTAGATATAATTACACTGTAGCTGTCTTCAGACACTCCAGAAGAGGGTGTCAGATTCTGGAGAATCTAAATCCCTCTTATGGTCTGCATATTCGGTACATAAACACAGCCTTACATATACTTCTAAAAATTTAAAGATGGGTGGGCAACTGAAAGGGCTCAACAATTAACAGCATTCACTCCTCTTCCAGAGAACCTGGGATCAACTACCAGCAATTATATGGTGGCCCACCTTTAGTTCCAGGGGATCAGACAGCCAGACAGCCAGACATAGATAAGGATGGAAGGCCTGCTTGGTCTTTCTTTCTTTCTTATCCTTTTAAAAAATGTTTATTTATTTATTTATTTATGTATTATTAGATATAAGTACACTGTAGCTGTCTTCAGACACTCCAGTAGAGGGTGTCTGATTCTGGAGAATCTAAATCCTCTTATAATCTGCATATGATGTACATAAACACAGCCTCAGGTATACTTCTAAAAATTTAAAGAAGTGTCGGGCCACTAAAAGGGCTCAACAATTAACAGCATTATCTCCTCTTCCAGAGAATCTTGGATCAACTACCAGCAACTATATGGTGGCCCATCTCCAGTTCCCGGGGATCAGATAGACAGACAGACAGACAGACAGAGATATGGATGGAAGGCCTGCCTGGACTTTCTTTCTTTCTTATTTTTTTTAAAAAATGTTTATTGGTTTATGTATTTATTTATTTATTTATTTATTTATTTATTTATTTATTTATTAGATATAAGTACACTGTAGCTGTCTTCAGACAATCCAGAAGAGGGTGTCAGATTCCTGAGAAACTAAATCCCTCTTATGGTCTGCATATGATGTACATAAACAAAGCCTCACATATACTTCTAAAAATTTAAAGATGGGTGGGGCCACTTAAAGGGCTCAACAAATAACAGCATTGTCTCCTCTTCCAGAGAACCTGGGATCAACTACCAGCAAGTATATGATGGACCATCTCCAGTTCCAGGGGATCTGACAGACAGATAGACAGACAGAGATAAGGATGGCACTCCTGCCTGGTCTTTCTTTATTTCTTATCCATTTTAAAAAATGTTTATTTATTTATTTATTTATTTATTTATTTATTCATTTATTTTTTAGATATAAATACACTGTAGCTGTCTTCAGACACTCCAGAAGATGGTGTCAGATTCTGGACAATCTAAATCCCACTTAAGGTCTGCATATGATGTACATTAACACAGCCTCACATACACTTCTAAAAATTTAAGGATGGGTGGGGCGACTGAAAGGGCTCAACAATTAACAGCATTGTCTCCTCTTCCAGAGAACCTGGGATCAACTACCAGCAACTATATGGTGGCCCATCTCTAGTTCCAGGGGATCAGATAGACAGACAGACAGACATACAGAGATATGGATGGCAGGTCTGCCAGGTCTTTCTTTATTTCTTATCCTGTTTAAATAATGTTTATTTATTTATTTATTTATTTATTTATTTATTTATTTATTTATTAGATATAAATACACTGTAGCTGTCTTCAGACACTCCAGTAGAGGGAGTCAGATTCTGGAGAATCTAAATCCTCTTATAATGTGCATATGATGTACATAAACACAGCCTCAAGTATACTTAAAAAAATTTAAAGAAGTGTGGAGCCACTGAAAGGGCTCAACAATTAACAGAATGGTCTCCTCTTCCAGAGAACCTTGGATCAACTACCAGCAACTATATGGTGGCCCATCTCCAGTTCCCGGAGATCAGATAGACAGACAGACAGACAGAGATATGGATGGTAGGCCTGCCTGGTCTTTCTTTATTTCTTATCCTTTTAAAAAATGTTTATTTATTTATTTATTTATCTATTTATTTATTAGATATCAGTACACTGTAGCTGTCTTCAGATACTCCAGAAGAGGGTGTCAGATTCTGGAGAATCTAAATCCCTTTTATGGTCTGCATATGATGTACATAAACACAGCCTCACATACACTTCTAAATATTTAAAGATGGGTGAGACCACTGAAATGTCTCACCAATTAACAGCATTGTCTCCTCTTCCAGAGAACCTGGGATCAACTACCAGCAACTATATGGTGGCCCATATCCAGTATCAGAGGATCCGACAGAGAGACAGACAGACAGACAGAGATAAGGATGGCAGGCCTGCCTGGTCTTTCTTTCTTTCTTATCTTTTTAAAAAATGTTTATTTATTTATTTATTTATTTATTTATTTATTTATTTATTTATTTATTTATTCGATATAAGTACACATTAGCTGTCTTCAGTCACTTCAGAAGAGGGTGTCAGATTCTGGAGAATCTAAATCTCTCTTATGATCTGCATATCATGTACATAAACACAGCCTCACATACTCTTCTAAAAATTTAAAGATGAGTGGGGCCACTGAAAGGGCTCAACAATTAACAGCATTGTCTCTTCTTCCAGAGAACCTGGGTTCAACTACCACCAACTATATGGTGGCCGATCTCCAGTTACAGGAGATCAGACAGACACACAGACAGACAGACAGAGATAAGGATGGCAGGCCTGCCTGGTCTTTTTTTTTCTTATCCTTTTAAAAAAATGTTTATTTATTTAATTATTCAGGTATTTAATACATATAAGTATACTGTAGCTGTCTTCAGACACTCCAGAAGTGGGTGTAGGATTCTGGAGAATCTAAATCCCTCTTATGGTCTGCATATGATATATATAAACACAGCCTCACATATACTTCTAAAAAATTAAAGATGGGTGGGGTCACTGGAAGGGCTCAACAATTAACAGCATTGTCTCCTCTTCCATAGAACCTGGGATGAACTACCAGCAACTATATGGTGGCCCATCTCGTGTTCCAGGGGATCAGACAGATGTCAGACAGACAGAGAGACAGACAGAGATAAGGATGGCAGGCCTGCCTGGTCTTTCTTTCTTTCTTATCCTTTTAAAAAAATATTTATTTATTTATATATTTATTTATTTATTTATTTATTTATTTATTTATTTATTTATTTATGTATTTATTAGATATAAGTACACTGTAGCTGTCTTCAGACACTCCAGTAGAGGGTGTCAGATTCTGGAGAATCTAAATCCTCTTATAATCTGCATATGATGTACATAAACACAGCCTCAGGTATACTTCTAAAACTTTAAAGAAGTGTGGGGCCACTAATAGGGCTCAACAATTAACAGCATTATCTCCTCTTCCAGAGAACCTTGGATCAACTACCAGCAACTATATGGTGGCCCATCTCCAGTTCCCGGGGATCAGATAGACAGACAGACAGACAGACAGACAGAGATATGGATGGAAGGCCTGCCTGGTCTTTCTTTCTTTCTTATCCTTTTTAAAAAATGTTTATTTATTTATTTATTTATTTATTTATTTATTTATCTATTTATTTATTAGATATAAGTACACTGTAGCTGTCTTTAGACACTCCAAAGAGGGTGTCAGATTCTGGAGAATCTAAATCTCTCTTATGGTCTGCTTATGATGTACATAAACACAGCCTCACGTATACTTCTAAATATTTAAAGATGGGTGGGACCACTGAAAGGTCTCAACAATTAACAGCATTGTCTCCTCTTCCATAGAACCTGGGATCAACTACCAGCAACTATATGGTGGCCCATCTCCAGTATCAGAGGATCAGACAGACAGACAGACAGACAGACAGAGATAAGGATGGAAGGCCTGCCAGGTCTTCTTTCTTTCTTATCCTTTTAAAAAAATGTTTGTTTATTTATGTATTTATTTATTTATTTATTTATTTATTTATTTATTTATTTATTAGATATAAGTACACTGTAGCTGCCTTCAGACACTCCAGAAGAGGGTGTCAGATTCTGGAGATCTAAATCCCTCTTATGGTCTGCATATGATGTACATAAACACAGACTCACATATACTTCTAAAAATTTAAAGATGGGTGGGGCCACTGAAAAGGCTCAACAATTAACAGCATTGGGTCCTCTTCCAGAGAACCTGGGATCAACTACCAGCACCTATATGGTGGCCCATATCCAGTTCCAGGGGATCAGACAGACAGACAGACAGACAGACAGACAGACAGAGATAAGGATGGCAGGCCTGCCAGGTCTTCTTTCTTTCTTATCCTTTTAAAAAAATGTTTGTTTATTTATTTATTTATTTATTTATTTATTTATTTATTCGATATAAGTACACTGTAGCTGCCTTCAGACACTCCAGAAGAGGGTGTCAGATTCTGGAGATCTAAATCCCTCTTATGGTCTGCATATGATGTACATAAACACAGACTCACATATACTTCTAAAAATTTAAAGATGGGTGGGGCCACTGAAAAGGCTCAACAATTAACAGCATTGGGTCCTCTTCCAGAGACCCTGGGATCAACTACCCGCACCTATATGGTGGCCCATCTCCAGTTCCAGGGGATCAGACAGACAGACAGACAGACAGAGATAAGGATGGCAGGCCTGCCTGGTCTTTCTTTCTTTTTTATCCTTTAAAAAAATGTTTATTTACTTACTTATTTATTTATTTATTTATTCATTTATGTATTTACTAGATATAAGTACACTGTAGCTGTCTTCAGACACTCCAGAAGAGGGTGTCAGATTCAGGAGATCTAAATCCCTCTTATGGTCTGCATATGATGTACATAAACACAGCCTCACATATACTTTTAAAAATTTAAAGATGGGTGGGGCCACTGAAAAGGCTCAACAATTAACAGCATTGGGTCCTCTTCCAGAGAACCTGGGATCAACTACCAGCACCTATATGGTGGCCCATCTCCAGTTCCAGGGGATCAGACAGACAGACAGACAGAGATAAGGATCGCAGGCCTGCCTGGTCTTTCTTTCTATTTTATCCTTTAAAAAAATGTTTATTTACTTACTTATTTATTTATTTATTTATTCATTTAAGTATTTACTAGATATAAGTACACTGTAGCTGTCTTCTGACACTCCAGTAGAGGGTGTCACATTCTGCAGAATCTAAATCCCTCTTATGGTCTGCATATGATGTACATAAACACAGCCTCACATATACTTCTAAAAATTTAATGATGGGTGGGACCACTGAAAGGGCTCAACAATTAACAGCATTATCTCCTGTCCAGAGAACCTGGGATCAACTACCATCAACTATATGGTGGCCCATCTCCAGTTCCAGGGGATCAGACAGACAGACAGAGAAACAGACAAGGATAAGGATGGCATGCCTGCCTGGTCTTTCTTTATTTCTTTCTTATCCATTTTTAAAAATGTTTATTTATTCATTTATTTTTATTTATTTATTTATTTATTTATTTATTTATTTATTTATTTACTTATTAGATATAAGTATACTGTAGCTATCTTCAGACACTCCAGAATAGGGTGTAAGAATCTGGAGAATATAAATCCCTCTAATGGTCTGCATATGATGTACATAAACACAGTCTCACATATACTTCTAAAAATTTAAAGATGGGTGGGGTCCCTGAAAGGGCTCAAAAATTAACAGCATTCACTCCTCTTCCAGAGAACCTGGGATCAACTACCAGCAACTATATGGTGGCCCACCTTTAGTTCCAGGGGATCAGACAGCCAGACAGCCAGACAGAGATAAGGATGGAAGGCCTGCTTGGTCTTTCTTTCTTTCTTATCCTTTTAAAAAAATGTTTATTTATTTATTTATTTATGTATTATTAGATATAAGTACACTGTAGCTGTCTTCAGACACTCCAGTAGAGGGTGTCTGATTCTGGAGAATCTAAATCCTCTTATAATCTGCATATGATGTACATAAACACAGCCTCAGGTATACTTCTAAAAATTTAAAGAAGTGTGGGGCCACTAAAAGGGCTCAACAATTAACAGCATTATCTCCTCTTCCAGAGAATCTTGGATCAACTACCAGCAACTATATGGTGGCCCATCTCCAGTTCCCGGGGATCAGATAGACAGACAGACAGACAGACAGAGATATGGATGGAAGGCCTGCCTGGACTTTATTTCTTTCTTATTTTTTTTAAAAAATGTTTATTGATTTATGTATTTATGTATTTATTTATTTATTTATTTATTTATTTATTTATTTATTAGATATAAGTACACTGTAGCTGTCTTCAGACAATCCAGAAGAGGGTGTCAGATTCCTGAGAATCTAAATCCCTCTTATGGTCTGCATATGATGTACATAAACAAAGCC
This sequence comes from Mus caroli, assembly GCF_978045245.1. NCBI lineage: Eukaryota > Metazoa > Chordata > Mammalia > Rodentia > Muridae > Mus > Mus caroli. The sequence goes on from NW_028227349.1 coordinate 30,201, forward strand.
TCACATATACTTCTAAAAATTTAAAGATGGGTGGGGCCACTTAATGGGCTCAACAAATATAAGCATTGTCTCCTCTTCCAGAGAACCTGGGATCAACTACCAGCAAGTATAAGATGGACCATCTCCAGTTCCAGGGGATCAGACAGACAGATAGACAGACAGAGATAAGGATGGCACTCCTGCCTGGTCTCTCTTTATTTCTTATCCATTTTAAAAAATGTTTATTTATTTATTTATTTATTTATTTATTTATTTATTAGATATAAATACACTGTAGCTGTCTTCAGACACTCCAGAAGAGGGTGTCAGATTCTGATGAATCTAAATCCCTCTTCTGGTCTGCATATGATGTACATAAACAGAGCCTCACATACACTTCTAAAAATTTAAAGATGGGTAGGGCCACTGAAAGGGCTCAACAGTAACAACATTTTCTCCTCTTCCAGAGAACCTGGGATCAACTACCAGCAACTATATGGTGGCCCATCTCCATTTCCGGGGATCAGATAGACAGACAGACAGACAGACAGAGATATGGATGGCATGCCTGCCTGGTCTTTCTTTCTTTCTTATCCTTTTTAAAACATGTTTATTTATTTATTTATTTATTTATTTATTTATTTATTTATTTATGTATTTATTAGATATAAGTACACTGTAGCTGTTCAGACACTCCAGTAGAGGGTGTCAGATTCTGGAGAATCTAAAACCCTCTTATGGTCTGCATATGATGTACATAAACACAGCCTCACATACACTTCTAAATATTTAAAGATGGGTGGGACCACTGAAAGGTCTCAACAATTAACAGCATTGTCTCCCCTTCCAGAGAACCTGGGATCAGCTACCAGCAACTATATGGTGGCCCATATCCAGTATCAGAGGATCAGACAGACAGACAGACAGACAGACAGACAGACAGAGATAAGGATGGCAGGCCTGCCAGGTCTTTCTTTCGTTCTTATCCTTTTTAAAAAATGTTTATTTATTTATTTACTTATTTATTTATTTATTCATTCATTTATTTATTTTTTTGTGTATTTATTCGATATAAGTACACTGTAGCTGTCTTCAGATACTCCAGTAGAGGGTGTCAGAATCTGGAGAATCTAAACCCCTCTAATGGTCTGCATATGATGTACATAAACAGAGACTAACATATACTTCTAAAAATATAAAGATTGGTGGGGCCACTGAAAGGGCTCAACAATTAACAGCATTGTCTCCTCTTCCAGAGAACCTGGGACCAACTACCAGCAACTATATGGTGGCCCATCTCCAGTTCCAGGGGATCAGACAGACAGAGAGACAGACAGACAGAGATAAGGATGGCAGGCCTGCCTGGTCTTTCTTTCTTTCTTATCCTTTTTAAAAAATGTTTATTTATTTATTTATTTATGTATATATTTATTAGATATAAGTACACTGTAGCTGTCTTCAGAAACTCCAGAAGAGGGTGTCAGATTCTGGAGAATCTAAATCCCTCTTATGGTATGCATATGATGTACATAAACAGAGATTCACATACACTTCTAAAAATTTAAAGATGGGTGGGGCCACTTAAAGGGCTCAACAAATAACAGCATTGTCTCCTCTTCCAGAGAACCTGGGATCAACTACGAGCAAGTATATGATGGACCATCTCCAGTTCCAGGGGATCAGACAGACAGATAGACAGACAGAGATAAGTATGGCACTCCTGCCTGGTCTTTCTTTATTTCTTATCCATTTTAAAAAATGTTTATTTATTTATTTATTTATTTATTTATTTATTTATTTATTTATTAGATATAAATACACTGTAGCTGTCTTCAGACACTCCAGAAGAGGGTGTCAGATTCTGGACAATCTAAATCCCACTTAAGGTCTGCATATGATGTACATTAACACAGCCTCACATACACTTCTAAAAATTTAAGGATGGGTGGGGCGACTGAAAGGGCTCAACAATTAACAGCATTGTCTCCTCTTCCAGAGAACCTGGGATCAACTACCAGCAACTATATGGTGGCCCATATCCAGTTCCCGGGGATCAGATAGACAGACAGACAGACAGACAGACAGACAGACAGACAGAGATATGGATGGAAGGCCTGCCTGGTCTTTCTTTCTTTCTTATCCTGTTTAAATAATGTTTATTTATTTATTTATTTATTTATTTATTTATTTATTTATTAGATATAAGTACACAGTAGCTGTCTTCAGACACTCCAGTAGAGGGTGTCAGATTCTGATGAATCTAAATCCCTCTTCTGGTCTGCATATGATGTACATAAACATAGCCTCACATACACTTCTAAAAATTTAAACATGGGTAGGGCCATTGAAAGGGCTTAACAAGCCGGGCGTGGTGGCGCACGCCTTTAATCCCAGCACTCGGGAGGCAGAGGCAGGCGGATTTCTGAGTTCCGGGCTAGCCTGGTCTACAAAGTGAGTTCCAGGACAGCCAGGGCTACACAGAGAAACCCTGTCTCGAAAAAACCAAAAAAAAAAAAAAAAAAAAAAAAAGAAAGAAAGAAAGAAAGGGCTCAACATTAACAGCATTGTCTCCTCTTCCAGAGAACCTGGGATCAACTACCAGCAACTATATGGTGGCCCATCTCCAGTTCCAGGGGATCAGATAGACAGACAGACAGACAGACAGAGATATGGATGGCAGGCCTGCCAGGTCTTTCTTTATTTCTTATCCTGTTTAAATAATGTTTATTTATTTATTTATTTATTTATTTATTTATTTATTTATTTATTTATTAGATATAAATACACTGTAGCTGTCTTCAGACACTCCAGTAGAGGGAGTCAGATTCTGGAGAATCTAAATCCTCTTATAATGTGCATATGATGTACATAAACACAGCCTCAAGTATACTTCTAAAAATTTAAAGAAGTGTGGGGCCACTGAAAGGGCTCAACAATTAACAGAATGGTCTCCTCTTCCAGAGAACCTTGGATCAACTACCAGCAACTATATGGTGGCCCATCTCCAGTTCCCGGAGATCAGATAGACAGACAGACAGACAGAGATATGGATGGTAGGCCTGCCTGGTCTTTCTTTATTTCTTATCCTTTTAAAAAAATGTTTATTTATTTATTTATTTATTTATCTATTTATTTATTAGATATCAGTACACTGTAGCTGTCTTCAGATACTCCAGAAGAGGGTGTCAGATTCTGGAGAATCTAAATCCCTTTTATGGTCTGCATATGATGTACATAAACACAGCCTCACATACACTTCTAAATATTTAAAGATGGGTGAGACCACTGAAATGTCTCAACAATTAACAGCATTGTCTCCTCTTCCAGAGAACCTGGGATCAACTACCAGCAACTATATGGTGGCCCATATCCAGTATCAGAGGATCCGACAGACAGACAGACAGACAGACAGAGATAAGGATGGCAGGCCTGCCTGGTCTTTCTTTCTTTCTTATCTTTTTAAAAAATGTTTATTTATTTATTTATTTATTTATTTATTTATTTATTTATTTATGTATTTATTCGATATAAGTACACATTAGCTGTCTTCAGTCACTTCAGAAGAGGGTGTCAGATTCTGGAGAATCTAAATCTCTCTTATGATCTGCATATCATGTACATAAACACAGCCTCACATACTCTTCTAAAAATTTAAAGATGAGTGGGGCCACTGAAAGGGCTCAACAATTAACAGCATTGTCTCTTCTTCCAGAGAACCTGGGTTCAACTACCACCAACTATATGGTGGCCGATCTCCAGTTACAGGAGATCAGACAGACACACAGACAGACAGACAGAGATAAGGATGGCAGGCCTGCCTGGTCTTTTTTTTTCTTATCCTTTTAAAAAAATGTTTATTTATTTAATTATTCAGGTATTTAATACATATAAGTATACTGTAGCTGTCTTCAGACACTCCAGAAGTGGGTGTAGGATTCTGGAGAATCTAAATCCCTCTTATGGTCTGCATATGATATATATAAACACAGCCTCACATACACTTCTAAAAAATTAAAGATGGGTGGGGTCACTGGAAGGGCTCAACAATTAACAGCATTGTCTCCTCTTCCAGAGAACCTGGGATGAACTACCAGCAACTATATGGTGGCCCATCTCGAGTTCCAGGGGATCAGACAGATGTCAGACAGACAGAGAGACAGACAGAGATAAGAATGGCAGGCCTGCCTGGTCTTTCTTTCTTTCTTATCCTTTTAAAAAAATGTTTATTTATTTATTTATTTATTTATTTATTTATTTATTTATTTATTTATTTATTAGATATAAGTACACTGTAGCTGTCTTCAGACACTCCAGTAGAGGGTGTGAGATTCTGGAGAATCTAAATCCTCTTATAATCTGCATATGATGTACATAAACACAGCCTCAGGTATACTTCTAAAAATTTAAAGAAGTGTGGGGCCACTAAAAGGTCTCAACAATTAACAGCATTATCTCCTCTTCCAGAGAACCTTGGATCAACTACCAGCAACTATATGGTGGCCCTACTCCAGTTCCCGGGGATCAGATAGACAGACAGACAGACAGACAGAGATATGGATGGAAGGCCTGCCTGGTCTTTCTTTCTTTCTTATCCTTTTTAAAAAATGTTTATTTATTTATTTATTTATTTATTTATTTATTTATTTATTTATCTATTTATTTATTAGATATTAGTACACTGTAGCTGTCTTTAGACACTCCAAAGAGGGTGTCAGATTCTGGAGAATCTAAATCTCTCTTATGGTCTGCTTATGATGTACATAAACACAGCCTCATATATACTTCTAAATATTTAAAGATGGGTGGGACCACTGAAAGGTC
>NW_028227349.1:37500-53436 GCF_978045245.1 Mus caroli
GCTGTCTTCAGTCACTTCAGAAGAGGGTGTCAGATTCTGGAGAATCTAAATCTCTCTTATGATCTGCATATCATGTACATAAACACAGCCTCACATACTCTTCTAAAAATTTAAAGATGAGTGGGGCCACTGAAAGGGCTCAACAATTAACAGCACTGTCTCTTCTTCCAGAGAACCTGGGTTCAACTACCACCAACTATATGGTGGCCGATCTCCAGTTACAGGAGATCAGACAGACACACAGACAGACAGACAGACAAAGATAAGGTTGGCAGGCCTGCCTGGTCTTTTTTTTTCTTATCCTTTTAAAAAATGTTTATTTATTTATTATTCAGGTATTTAATACATATAAGTATACTGTAGCTGTCTTCAGACACTCCAGAAGTGGGTGTAGGATTCTGGAGAATCTAAATCCCTCTTATGGTCTGCATATGATATATATAAACACAGCCTCACATATACTTCTAAAAAATTAAAGATGGGTGGGGTCACTGGAAGGGCTCAACAATTAACAGCATTGTCTCCTCTTCCAGAGAACCTGGGATGAACTACCAGCAACTATATGGTGGCCCATCTCGAGTTCCAGGGGATCAGACAGATGTCAGACAGACAGAGAGACAGACAGAGATAAGAATGGCAGGCCTGCCTGGTCTTTCTTTCTTTCTTATCCTTTTAAAAAAATGTTTATTTATTTATTTATTTATTTATTTATTTATTTATTTATTTATGTATTTATTAGATATAAGTACACTCTAGCTGTCTTCAGACACTCCAGTAGAGGGTGTGAGATTCTGGAGAATCTAAATCCTCTTATAATCTGCATATGATGTATATAAACACAGCCTCAGGTATACTTCAAAAAATTTAAAGAAGTGTGGGGCCACTAAAAGGGCTCAACAATTAACAGCATTATCTCCTCTTCCAGAGAACCTTGGATCAACTACCAGCAACTATATGGTGGCCCATCTCCAGTTCCCGGGGATCAGATAGACAGACAGACAGACAGACAGAGATATGGATGGAAGGCCTGCCTGGTCTTTCTTTCTTTCTTATCCTTTTTTAAAAATGTTTATTTATTTATTTATTTATTTATTTATTTATTTATCTATTTATTTATTAGATATAAGTACACTGTAGCTGTCTTTAGACACTCCAAAGAGGGTGTCAGAGTCTGGAGAATCTAAATCTCTCTTATGGTCTGCTTATGATGTACATAAACACAGCCTCACATATACTGAGCTGAGGTGTCACAGGCCAACTGCTGGAATTTCTGAGTACCACCTAGAGAGAGAAAACCTATGCTGTGGTTGTTTAATTTATGTATTTTATTATTTCTATTTGTTGTTTTGTTTTGTTTTATTTGTTTTTAGAGAAGGCCTCAGTCTGTAGCTCTGGCTGACCCAGGACTGCCTACCTGTGTTAATTAGGGTTTCACAGCTGAGAACAGACACCAAGAGCAAGGTAAGGTTTAGAAAACCCGACCTTCAGTGGTGGCTCAAGCTCTTAATGAGAGCACTCTGTAGGCAGAGGCAGTAAGTTTCTGAGTTCGAGGCCACCCTGGTGAAAGACAGGGTTAGGCAGGGCTAGGGTAGGCTAGGGTAGGCTATAGGGTAGGCTATAGGGTAGGCTATAGGGTAGGCTAGGGTAGGCTATAGGGTAGGCTAGGGAAAGAAAGGAAGGAAGGAAGAAAGGAAGGAAGAAAGAAAGGAAGGAAGAAAGGAAGGAAGAAAGGAAGGAAGAAAGGAAGGAAGAAAGGAAGGAAGAAAGGAAGGAAGAAAGGAAGGAAGAAAGGAAGGAAGAAAGGAAGGAAGAAAGGAAGGAAGAAAGGAAGGAAGAAAGGAAGGAAGAAAGGAAGGAAGAAAGGAAGGAAGAAAGGAAGGAAGAAAGGAAGGAAGAAAGGAAGGAAGAAAGGAAGGAAGAAAGGAAGAAAGGAAGGAAGAAAGGAAGAAAGGAAGGAAGAAAGAGGTTTTATAAAAAGGGTTAAAGTTTTTAAAAATTAAAAAAAAAATACCAGATCACCATCACACAGCATTGGCTGTCTTCAGGTGTATCCTTTCAGCCTCCAAAACAAAAAGCAATGGCTCGCTGTCTTCAGGTGTATCCTATTCACCAGTCTTATTTCCAACCTAAGAGCTGGGCTGAGCTGCCTCATTATGTAATTGCAAACCTTCCTTGGTTTGTCTTTTCCATTTCTAAGACTAACAGGCCTTTTTCTATTTAGAGAATATGCTCATGACTGTACTTTAGATATAGTAAATATAACTGTTGCTTATAAAACTTGTTTTCTAGGAATTTTTAAAGGGCAATGGCAGAGTTTATTTTTTAAAAATATTTTGCATTTATTTATTTGTGTGAGTGATGAAGCTCAGGTCTTCAAACTCGTCAGGAGGTATGATTACCTCCCCTCTCTCTCAACCCCTCTCTCTCCTCTCTCAATGATTGTGTAAGAATGTTTTGCATGTGTATGCTGTGCCCACAGACTCCAGAACAGAGTATTAGATCCCCTGGAACTGGAGATGGGCCACCATATATAATACTGGTAATTGAGCCCAGGTTCTCTGGAAGAGGAGACAATGCTCTTAATTGTTGAGCCCTCTCTGTAGCCACATCTTTCTTTCTTTCTTTTTTTTTTTTTGAGTATATGTGAGGCTGTGTTTATATACATCATATGCAGACAATAAGAATGATTTAGATTCTTCAGAATCTGACACCCTCTTCTGGACTGTCTGAAGATAGCTACAGCATACTTAAATATAATAAATAAATAAATCTTTAAAAAGAAAAGGAAAAGTAAAAAAGAAAGAACAGGCCTGCCATATGCATGTTCATAGAGGAAAATGGAAGAGACCCCAATCTAACCTCAGCAGGGTGCTTCCTTCTGGATGGTAGCTCACAGTTTCATCCCAGCAAGACAGGCAAATCACTGAGTTCAAGGACAGTAAGGTTCAGGACAGCCAAGGTTAGGAAGGAAAAGGGTCTATGTTGAGAATACAAACCTACAAAACAACAACTAGGAAAAAGAAGTGACAGTGTAACTTGGGGTAGGGTACCAACAAGAGAAAGCTTTCTGTTACCACTTACAAACACCAGTAGCCTTGCACCCTTCTGCCCAGGTCCCTGCCTTCCTTTCTAGGAATTCTAAGGATGCCAGGGTGTGGGGGAATCCAGATTAACTTTTTAATAACAAAGACTTGGTCTTTGATGTCTATAGGAAGCCCTTCTCAGTGCCTTTAACTACCACTGAACTTTCAGGGCTGTGACTCAACTGTAACAAGGAACAGAGCTAAGAACCTGCAGCCTTTGAAAACAACTATTTTTTTAAAGTGGGGGACACAAATCAGCAGTAGAACCCCTCAGGTTCAGCCATAATACTTGTTAGGGAAACAGCCTCAATGTCCGGAGCTGAGGTCTCATGGGTGAACTGCTTCAAACTCTGAGTATCATTGAAAGAAAGAAAAGATATCATGTGGTTGCTTAATTTATTTATTTTATTATTTCTATTTTTTTGTTTTCTTTTGTTTTGTTTTAGAAAAGGCCTCAGTCTGTAGCTATGGCTGACCTAGGACAGACTACATGTGTTAATTAGGGTTTCACAGTTGAGAAACAGACCATACCTATGTAAGACTTAGAAAACCCAACAGTCAGTGGTGGCTCGAGCTCTTAATGAGAGCACTCTGGAGGCAGAGGCAGTCAGTTTCTGAGTTCAAGGCCAGCCTGGTTAAAGACAGGGATAGGCAGGGCTAGGCAAGGCAGGGCTGGGCTAGGCTAGGCTAGGCAAGGGGCTGGGCTAGGCAAGGCAAGGGGCTAGGCTAGGCAACGCAAGGGGCTAGGCAAGACAGACAGACAGAGAGAAAGACAGACAAGGATGGAAGCCTGCCTGGTTTTTCTTTCTTTCTTATCCCTTTTAAAAAATGTATATTTATTTATTTATTTATTTATTTATTTATTTATTTATTTATTTATGTATTTATTACATATAAGTACACTGTAGCTGTCTTCAGACACTCCAGAAGAGGGTTTCAGATTCTGGAGAATCTATATCCCACTTATGGTCTGCATATGATGTACATAAACACAGCCTCACATTTACTTCTAAAAATTTAAAGATGTGTGGGGCCAATGAAAGGGATCAACAATTAACAGCATTGTTTCCTCTTATAGAGAACCTGGGATCAACTACCAGCAACTATATGGTGGCCCATCTCCAGTTCCAGGGGATCAGATAGACAGACAGACAGACAGACAGACAGAGATATGGATGGCAGGCCTGCCAGGTCTTTCTTTATTTCTTATCCTGTTTAAATAATGTTTATTTATTTATTTATTTATTTATTTATTTATTTATTAGATATAAATACACTGTAGCTGTCTTCAGACACTCCAGTAGAGGGAGTCAGATTCTGGAGAATCTAAATCCTCTTATAATGTGCATATGATGTACATAAACACAGCCTCAAGTATACTTCTAAAAATTTAAAGAAGTGTGGGGCCACTGAAAGGGCTCAACAATTAACAGAATGGTCTCCTCTTCCAGAGAACCTTGGATCAACTACCAGCAACTATATGGTGGCTCATCTCCAGTTCCCGGAGATCAGATAGACAGACAGACAGACAGAGATATGGATGGTAGGCCTGCCTGGTCTTTCTTTATTTCTTATCCTTTTAAAAAAATGTTTATTTATTTATTTATTTATCTATTTATTTATTAGATATCAGTACACTGTAGCTGTCTTCAGATACTCCAGAAGAGGGTGTCAGATTCTGGAGAATCTAAATCCCTTTTATGGTCTGCATATTATGTACATAAACACAGCCTCACATACACTTCTAAATATTTAAAGATGGGTGAGACCACTGAAATGTCTCAACAATTAACAGCATTGTCTCCTCTTCCAGAGAACCTGGGATCAACTACCAGCAACTATATGGTGGCCCATATCCAGTATCAGAGGATCAGACAGACAGACAGACAGAGATAAGGATGGCAGGCCTGCCTGGTCTTTCTTTCTTTCTTATCTTTTTAAAAAATGTTTATTTATTTATTTATTTATTTATTTATTTATTTATTTATTCGATATAAGTACACATTAGCTGTCTTCAGTCACTTCAGAAGAGGGTGTCAGATTCTGGAGAATCTAAATCTCTCTTATGATCTGCATATCATGTACATAAACACAGCCTCACATACTCTTCTAAAAATTTAAAGATGAGTGGGGCCACTGAAAGGGCTCAACAATTAACAGCATTGTCTCTTCTTCCAGAGAACCTGGGTTCAACTACCACCAACTATATGGTGGCCGATCTCCAGTTACAGGAGATCAGACAGACACACAGACAGACAGACAGACAGAGATAAGGATGGCAGGCCTGCCTGGTCTTTTTTTTTCTTATCCTTTTAAAAAAATGTTTATTTATTTATTATTCAGGTATTTAATACATATAAGTATACTGTAGCTGTCTTCAGACACTCCAGAAGTGGGTGTAGGATTCTGGAGAATCTAAATCCCTCTTATGGTCTGCATATGATATATATAAACACAGCCTCACATATACTTCTAAAAAATTAAAGATGGGTGGGGTCACTGGAAGGGCTCAACAATTAACAGCATTGTCTCCTCTTCCAGAGAACCTGGGATGAACTACCAGCAACTATATGGTGGCCCATCTCGAGTTCCAGGGGATCAGACAGATGTCAGACAGACAGAGAGACAGACAGAGATAAGAATGGCAGGCCTGCCTGGTCTTTCTTTCTTTCTTATCCTTTTAAAAAAATGTTTATTTATTTATTTATTTATTTATTTATTTATTTATTTATTTATTTATTTATGTATTTATTAGATATAAGTACACTCTAGCTGTCTTCAGACACTCCAGTAGAGGGTGTCAGATTCTGGAGAATCTAAATCCTCTTATAATCTGCATATGATGTACATAAACACAGCCTCAGGTATACTTCTAAAAATTTAAAGAAGTGTGGGGCCACTAAAAGGGCTCAACAATTAACAGCATTATCTCCTCTTCCAGAGAACCTTGGATCAACTACCAGCAACTATATGGTGGCCCATCTCCAGTTCCCGGGGATCAGATAGACAGACAGACAGACAGACAGAGATATGGATGGAAGGCCTGCCTGGTCTTTCTTTCTTTCTTATCCTTTTTTAAAAATGTTTATTTATTTATTTATTTATTTATTTATCTATTTATTTATTAGATATAAGTACACTGTAGCTGTCTTTAGACACTCCAAAGAGGGTGTCAGATTCTGGAGAATCTAAATCTCTCTTATGGTCTGCTTATGATGTACATAAACACAGCCTCACATATACTGAGCTGAGGTGTCACAGGCCAACTGCTGGAATTTCTGAGTACCACCTAGAGAGAGAAAACCTATGCTGTGGTTGTTTAATTTATGTATTTTATTATTTCTATTTGTTGTTTTGTTTTGTTTTATTTGTTTTTAGAGAAGGCCTCAGTCTGTAGCTCTGGCTGACCCAGGACTGCCTACCTGTGTTAATTAGGGTTTCACAGCTGAGAACAGACACCAAGAGCAAGGTAAGGTTTAGAAAACCCGACCTTCAGTGGTGGCTCAAGCTCTTAATGAGAGCACTCTGTAGGCAGAGGCAGTAAGTTTCTGAGTTCGAGGCCACCCTGGTGAAAGACAGGGTTAGGCAGGGCTAGGGTAGGCTATAGGGTAGGCTATAGGGTAGGCTAGGGAAAGAAAGGAAGGAAGGAAGGAAGGAAGGAAGAAAGGAAGGAAGAAAGGAAGGAAGAAAGGAAGGAAGAAAGGAAGGAAGAAAGGAAGGAAGAAAGGAAGGAAGAAAGGAAGGAAGAAAGGAAGGAAGAAAGGAAGGAAGAAAGGAATAAAGGAAGAAAGGAAGGAAGAAAGGAAGAAAGGAAGAAAGGAAGGAAGAAAGGAATAAAGGAAGAAAGGAAGGAAGAAAGAGGTTTTATAAAAAGGGTTAAAGTTTTTAAAAATTAAAAAAAAAATACCAGATCACCATCACACAGCATTGGCTGTCTTCAGGTGTATCCTTTCAGCCTCCAAAACAAAAAGCAATGGCTCGCTGTCTTCAGGTGTATCCTATTCACCAGTCTTATTTCCAACCTAAGAGCTGGGCTGAGCTGCCTCATTATGTAATTGCAAACCTTCCTTGGTTTGTCTTTTCCATTTCTAAGACTAACAGGCCTTTTTCTATTTAGAGAATATGCTCATGACTGTACTTTAGATATAGTAAATATAACTGTTGCTTATAAAACTTGTTTTCTAGGAATTTTTAAAGGGCAATGGCAGAGTTTATTTTTTAAAAATATTTTGCATTTATTTATTTGTGTGAGTGATGAAGCTCAGGTCTTCAAACTCGTCAGGAGGTATGATTACCTCCCCTCTCTCTCAACCCCTCTCTCTCCTCTCTCAATGATTGTGTAAGAATGTTTTGCATGTGTATGCTGTGCCCACAGACTCCAGAACAGAGTATTAGATCCCCTGGAACTGGAGATGGGCCACCATATATAATACTGGTAATTGAGCCCAGGTTCTCTGGAAGAGGAGACAATGCTCTTAATTGTTGAGCCCTCTCTGTAGCCACATCTTTCTTTCTTTCTTTTTTTTTTTTTGAGTATATGTGAGGCTGTGTTTATATACATCATATGCAGACAATAAGAATGATTTAGATTCTTCAGAATCTGACACCCTCTTCTGGACTGTCTGAAGATAGCTACAGCATACTTAAATATAATAAATAAATAAATCTTTAAAAAGAAAAGGAAAAGTAAAAAAGAAAGAACAGGCCTGCCATATGCATGTTCATAGAGGAAAATGGAAGAGACCCCAATCTAACCTCAGCAGGGTGCTTCCTTCTGGATGGTAGCTCACAGTTTCATCCCAGCAAGACAGGCAAATCACTGAGTTCAAGGACAGTAAGGTTCAGGACAGCCAAGGTTAGGAAGGAAAAGGGTCTATGTTGAGAATACAAACCTACAAAACAACAACTAGGAAAAAGAAGTGACAGTGTAACTTGGGGTAGGGTACCAACAAGAGAAAGCTTTCTGTTACCACTTACAAACACCAGTAGCCTTGCACCCTTCTGCCCAGGTCCCTGCCTTCCTTTCTAGGAATTCTAAGGATGCCAGGGTGTGGGGGAATCCAGATTAACTTTTTAATAACAAAGACTTGGTCTTTGATGTCTATAGGAAGCCCTTCTCAGTGCCTTTAACTACCACTGAACTTTCAGGGCTGTGACTCAACTGTAACAAGGAACAGAGCTAAGAACCTGCAGCCTTTGAAAACAACTATTTTTTTAAAGTGGGGGACACAAATCAGCAGTAGAACCCCTCAGGTTCAGCCATAATACTTGTTAGGGAAACAGCCTCAATGTCCGGAGCTGAGGTCTCATGGGTGAACTGCTTCAAACTCTGAGTATCATTGAAAGAAAGAAAAGATATCATGTGGTTGCTTAATTTATTTATTTTATTATTTCTATTTTTTTGTTTTCTTTTGTTTTGTTTTAGAAAAGGCCTCAGTCTGTAGCTATGGCTGACCTAGGACAGACTACATGTGTTAATTAGGGTTTCACAGTTGAGAAACAGACCATACCTATGTAAGACTTAGAAAACCCAACAGTCAGTGGTGGCTCGAGCTCTTAATGAGAGCACTCTGGAGGCAGAGGCAGTCAGTTTCTGAGTTCAAGGCCAGCCTGGTTAAAGACAGGGATAGGCAGGGCTAGGCAAGGCAGGGCTGGGCTAGGCTAGGCTAGGCAAGGGGCTGGGCTAGGCAAGGCAAGGGGCTAGGCTAGGCAACGCAAGGGGCTAGGCAAGACAGACAGACAGAGAGAAAGACAGACAAGGATGGAAGCGTGCCTGGTTTTTCTTTCTTTCTTATCCCTTTTAAAAAATGTATATTTATTTATTTATTTATTTATTTATTTATTTATTTATGTATTTATTAGATATAAGTACACTGTAGCTGTCTTCAGACACTCCAGAAGAGGGTTTCAGATTCTGGAGAATCTATATCCCTCTTATGGTCTGCATATGATGTACATAAACACAGCCTCACATTTACTTCTAAAAATTTAAAGATGTGTGGGGCCAATGAAAGGGATCAACAATTAACAGCATTGTTTCCTCTTATAGAGAACCTGGAATCAACTACCAGAAACTATATGGAGGCACATCTCCAGTTCCAGGGGATCAGACAGACAGACAGAGATACAGACAGATAGAGTTAAGGATGGCAGGCCTACCTGGTCTTTCGTTCTTTCTTATCCTTTTAAAAATGTTTATTTATTTATTTATTTATTATTTATTTATTTATTTATTTATTTATTTATTTATTCGATATAAGTACACTGTAGCTGTCTTCAGACACTCCAGAAGAGGGTATCAGATTCTGGAGAATCTAAATACCTCTTATGGTCTGCATATGATGTACATAACACAGCCTCACATATATTTCTAAAAATTTAAAGATGTGTGGGGCCACTGAAAGGGCTCAACAATTAACAGCATTGTCTCCTCTTCCAGAGAACCTGGATCAACTACCAGCAACTATATGGTGGCCCATCTCCAGTTCCAGGGAATCAGACAGACAGACAGACAGACAGATATAAGGATGGAAGGCCTGCCTGGATTTTCTTTCTTTATTATCCTTATTTAAAAATGTTTATTTGTTTATTTATGTATTTATTAGACATAAGTACACTGTAGCTGTCTTCAGACACTCCAGAAGAGGGTGTCATATGCTGGAGAATCTAAATCCCTCTTATGGTCTGCATTTGATGTACATAAACATAGCCTCACATATACTTCTAAAAATTTAAAAATGGATGGGGCCACTGAAAGGGCTCAACAATTAACAGCATTGTCTCCTTTTCCAGAGAACCTGGGATCAACTACAAGCAACTATATGGTGTCCCATCTCCAGTTACAGGGGATCAGACAGACAGACAGACAGACAGAAAGTGATAAGGATGGCAGGCCTGCATGGTCTTTCTTCTTTCTTCTCCGTTTAAAAAAAATGTTTATTTATTTATTTTTATTTATTTATTTATTTATTTATTTATTTATTTATTTATTTTTAATGTATTTATTAGATATAAGTACACAATACTTGTCTTCAGACACTCCAGAAGAGGTTGTCAGATTCTGGAGAATCTAAATCCCTCTTATGGTCTGCATATGATGTACATAAACACAGCCTCACATATACTTATAAAAATTTAAAGATGGGTGGGGCCACTAAAAGGGATCAACAATTAACAGCATTGTCTCCTCTTCCAGAGAACCTGGGATCAATAACCAGTAATTATATGGTGGCCCATCTCCAGTTCCAGGGGATCAGACAGACACACAGACAGACAGACAGAGATAAGGATGGCACGCCTGCCTGGTCTTTCTTTCTTTCTTATCATATTAAAAAAGGTTTATTTATTTATTTATGTATTTATTAGATATAAGTACACTATAGCTATCTTCAGACACTCCAGAAGAGGGTGTTTGATTCTGCAGAACGTAAATCCCATTTATGTTCTGCATATGATGTACATAAACACAGCCTCACATATTCTTCTAAAAATTTAAAGATGGTTGGGGCCACTGAAAGGAACCAACAATTAACAGCATTGTCTCCTCTTCCAGAGAACCTGGGATCAACTACCAGCAACTATATGTTGGCCCATCTCCAGTTTCAGGGGATCAGACAGACAAACAGACAGACAGAAAGACAGAGATAAGGATGGCAGGCCTGCCTGGTCTTTCTTTCTTTTTTATCCTTTTTAAAAAATGTTTATTTATTTATTTATTTATGTATTTATTAGATATAAGTACAATGTAGCTGTCTTCAAACAATCCAGAAGAGGGTGTCAGATTCTGGAGAATCTAAATCCCTCTTATGGTCTGCATATGATGTACATAAACACAGCACAACTTTACTTCTAAAAATTCAAAGATGGGTGGGGCCACTGAAATGGCTCAACAATTAACAGCATTGTCTCCTCTTCCAGAGAGCCTGGGATCAACTACCAGCAACTATATGGTGGCCCATCTCCAGTACCAGGGTATCAAACAGACAGACAGACAGACAGAGATAAGGATGGCAGGCCTGCCTGGTCTTTCTTTCTTTCTTATCCTTTTTAAAAATATTTATTTTTTATATATGTATTTATTAGATATAAGTACACTGTAGCTGTCTTTAGACACTGCAGAAGAAGGTGTCAGATTCTGGAGAATCTAAATCCCTCTTAGGGTCTGCATATGATGTACATAAACACAGACTCACATTTTCTTCTAAAAATTTACAGATGGGTGGGGCCACTGAAAGGGCTCAACAATTAACAGCATTGTCTCCTCTTCCAGAGAACCTGGGATAAACTACCAGCAACACTATGGTGGCCCATCTCCAGTTACAGGGTATCAGACAGACAGACAGACAGACAGAGATAAGGGTAGCAGGCCTGCCTGGTCTTTCTTTCTTTCTTATCCTTTTTAAATAATGTTTATTTAATTATTTATTTATGTATTTATTAGATATAAGTGCACAGTAGCTGTCTTCAGACACTCCAGAAGAGGGTGTCAGATTCTGGAGAATCTAAATCCCTCTTATGATCTGCATATGATGTACATAAACACAGCCTCACATATACTTCTAAAAATTTAAAGATGGGTAGGACCACTGAAAGGGCTCAACAATTAACATCATTGTCTCCTCTTCCAGAGAACCTGGGATGAACTACCAGCAACTATATGGTGGCCCATCTGCAGTTCCAGGGTATCAGACAGACAGACAGACAGAAAGAGATAAGGATGGAGGCCTGCCTGGTCTTTCTTTCTTACTTATACTTTTTAGAAAATGATTATTTATTTATTTATGTATTTATTAGATATAAGTACACTGTAGCTGTCTTCAGACTCTCCAGAAGAGGGTGTCAGATTCTGGAGAATCTATATCCCTCTTATGGTTGCATATGATGTACATGAACACAGCCTCACATATACTTCTAAAAATTTAAAGATGTGTGGGGCCACTGAAAGGGCTCAACAATTAACAGCATTGTCTCCTCTTCCAGAGAACCTGGGATCAACTACAAGCAACTATATGGTTGCCCATCTCCAGTTCCAGGGGATCAGACAGAGAGACAGACAGACAGACAGAGATAAGGATGGAAGGCCTGCCTGGTCTTTCTTTCTTTCTTATCGTTTTAAAAAAATGTTTATTTCATTATTTATGTATTTATTAGATATAAGTACACTGTAGCTGTCTTCAGACACGCCAGAAGAGGGTGTCAGATTCTGGAATATCTAAATCCCTCTTATGGTATGTATATGATGTACATAAACACAGCCTCACATATACTTCTAAAAATTTAAAGATGGGTTGGGCTACTGAAAGGGCTCAACAATTAACAGCACTGACTCCTCTTCCAGAGAACCTGGGATCAACTACCAGCAATTATATGGTGGCCCAACTCCAGTTCCAGGGGATCATACAGAAAGAGAGACAGATTGACAAGGATGGCAGGCCTGCCTGGTCTCTCTTTCGTTATTATCCTTTTTTAAAATGTTTATTTGTTTATTTATGAATTTATTAGATATAAGTACACTGTAGCTGTCTTCAGACACAACAGAAGAGGGTGTCAGATTCTGGAGTATCTAAATCCCTCTTATGGTATGCATATGATGTACATAAACACAGCCTCACATATACTTCTAAAAATTTAAAGATGGGCGGGGCAACTGAGAGGGCTCAACAATTAACAGCATTGTCTCTTCTTCCAGAGAATCTGGGATCAACTACCAGCAACTATATGGTGACCCATCTCCAGTTCCAGGGGATCAGATAGACAGACAGACAGACATACAGACAGACAGAGATAAGGATGGCAGGCCTGCCTAGTCTTTCTTTCTTTCTTATCCTTTTTAAAAAATGTTTATTAATTTATGTATGTATTTATTAGATATAAGTACACTGTAGCTGTCTTCAAACACTCCCGAAGAAGGTGTCAGATTCTGGAGAATCTATATCCCTCTTATGGTCTGCATATGATGTACATAAACACAGCCTCACACATACTTCTAAAAATTTAAAGATGGGTGGGGCCACTTAAAGGGCTCAACAATTAACAGCATTGTCTCCTCTTCCAGAGAACCTGGGATGAACTACCAGCAACTATATGGTGGCCCATCTCCATTTCCAGAGGATCAGACAGACAGACAGACAGACAGAGATAAGGATGGCAGGCCTGCCTGGTCTTTCTTTCTTTATTATACTGTTGAAAAATTGTTTATTTATTTATTTATTTATTTATTTTTATTTATGTATTTATTAGATATAAGTACACTGTAGCTGTCTTCAGACACTTCAGAAGATGGTGTCAGATTCTGGAGAATCTAAATCCCTCTTATGGTCTGCATATGATGTACATAAACACAGACTCACATATACTTCTAAAAATTTAAAGATGTGTGGGGCCACTGAAAGGACTCAACAATTAACAGCATTGTCTCCTCTTCCAGAGAACCTCGGATCAACTACCAGCAAATATATGGGGCCCATTCCAGTTCCAGGGGATCAGACTGACAGACAGACAGACAGACAGACAGAGATAAGGATGGCAGGCCTGCTGGTCTTTCTTTTTATCTTATCCTTTTTAAAAATGTTATTTATTTATTTATTTATTTATTTATCTATTTATGTATTTATTAGATATATGTACACTGTATCCGTCATAGACACTCCAAAAGACGGTGTCAGATTCTGGAGAATCTAAATCCCTCTTACGGTCTGAATATGATGTACATAAACACAGCATCACATTTACTTCTAGAAATTTAAAGATGAGTGGGGCCACTGAAAGGGCTGAACAATTAACAGAATTGTCTCCTCTTCAGAGTACCTGGGATCAACTACCAGCAACTATATGGTGGCCCATCTCCAGTTCCAGGAGATCAGACAGACAGACAGACAGAGAGACAGACAGACAGACATAGATAAGGATGACAGTCCAGCCTGGTCTTTCTTTCTATCTTATTCTTTTTAAAAAATGTTTGTTTGTTTATTTATTTATTTATTTATTTATTTATTTATTTATTTATTTATTTATTTATTAGATATAAGTACACTTTAGCTATCTTCAGACACTCCAGAAGAGGGTGTCAGATTCTGGAGAATCTATATCCCTCTTATGGTCTGCATATGATGTACATAAACACAGCCTCACATATACTTCTAAAAATTTAAAGATGTGTGGGGCCACTGAAAGGTCTCAACAATTAACAGCATTGTCTACTCATCAGAGATCCTGGGATCAACTACCAGCAACTATATGGTGGCCCATCTCCAGTTCCATGTGATTAGACAGACAGACAGAGAGACAAGGATAAGGATGGCAGACCTGCCTGGTCTTTCTTTCTTTTTTATCCATTTTAAAAAATGTTTATTTATTTATTTATGTATTTATTAGATATAAGTACAATGTAGCTGTCTTCAAACAATCCAGAAGAGGGTGTCAGATTCTGGAGAATCTAAATCCCTCTTATGGTCTGCATATTATGTACATAAACACAGCACAACTTTACTTCTAAAAATTCAAAGATGGGTGGGGCCACTGAAATGGCTCAACAATTAACAGCATTGTCTCCTCTTCCAGAGAGCCTGGGATCAACTACCAGCAACTATATGGTGGCCCATCTCCAGTACCAGGGTATCAAACAGACAGACAGACAGACAGAGATAAGGATGGCAGGCCTGCCTGGTCTTTCTTTCTTTCTTATCCTTTTTAAAAATATTTATTTTTTATATATGTATTTATTAGATATTAGTACACTGTAGTTGTCTTTAGACACTGCAGAAGAGGGTGTCAGATTCTGGAGAATCTAAATCCCTCTTAGGGTCTGCATATGATGTACATAAACACAGACTCACATTTTCTTCTAAAAATTTAAAGATGGGTGGGGCCACTGAAAGGGCTCAACAATTAACAGCATTGTCTCCTCTTCCAGAGAACCTGGGATAAACTACCAGCAACACTATGGTGGCCCATCTCCAGTTCCAGGGTATCAGACAGACAGACAGACAGACAGAGATAAGGGTGGCAGGACTGCCTGGTCTTTCTTACTTTCTTATCCTTTTTAAAAAATGTTTATTTATTTATTTATTTATTTATTTATTTATTTATTTATTTATGTATTTATTAGATATAAGTAAACTGTAGTTGTCTTCAGACACTCCAGAAGAGGGTGTCAGATTCTGGAGAATCTAAATCCCTCTTATGGTCTGCATATGATGTACATAAACACAGCCTCACATATACTTCTAAAAATTTAAAGATGGGTGGGGCCACAGAAAGTGCTCAACAATTAACAGCATTGTCTCCTCTTCCAGAGAACATTGGATAAACTACCAGCAACTATATGGTGGCCCATCTCAAGTTCCAGGGTATCAGACAGACAGACAGACAGAAAGAGATAAGGATGGAGGCCTGCCTGGTCTTTCTTTCTTACTTATACTTTTTAGAAAATCAAACTTGCAGTACCTGCAATATGTTGAGAAACCCTGAAAAATTCCAAAAATGAGAAAATCACACTGTAGGATTTGGAATATGATGAGAAACCGTGAAAAAGTCAAAAAATGAGAATAATACACTGTAGGAGCTGGAATATGATGAGAAACCCTGAAAAAGTCGAAAAATAAGAAAATCACACTTGTAGGACCTCCAATATGGTGAAAAACCCTGAAAAAGTCGAAAAATGAGAAAATCACGCAGTAGGTCCTGGAATTTGTTCAGAAACACTGAAAAAGTCTAAAATAAGAAAATCACACTGTAGTACCTGGAATATGGTGACAAACCCTGAAAAAGTCTTAAAATGAGAAAATCACACTGTAGGACATGGAATATGGTGAGAAACCTTGAAAAAGTCAAAAAATGAGAAAAATCACACTGT
>NW_028227349.1:53536-126585 GCF_978045245.1 Mus caroli
TTCCAGCTCCTACAGTGTATAATTCTCATTTTTTTTGACTTTTTCACGGTTTCTCATCATATTCCAAATCATACAGTGTGATTTTCTCATTTTTGGAATTTTTCAGGGTTTCTCACCATATTGCAGGTACTACAAGTTTGATTTTCTTATTTTTCGACTGTTTCAGTGTTTCTCACCATATTGCAGGTCCTATTGTGTGATTTTTTCTCATTTTTTGACTTTTTCAGGGTTTCTCATCATATTCCAAGTCCTAGAGTGTGATTTTTCTAATTTTCGACTTTTTCAGATTATATCACCATATTCCTTGTACTACAGTGTGATTTTTCTCATTTTTGGACTTTTTCAAGGTTTCTCACCATATTCCATATCCTACTGTGAGATTTTCTCATTTTTCGATTTTTTCAGTGTTTGTCACCATATTCCAGGTACTACAGTGTGATTTTCTTATTTTAGACTTTTTCAGTGTTTCTCACCAAATTCCAGGACCTACAGTGTGGTTTTCTCATTTTCCGACTTTTTCAGGGTTCTCATCATATTCCAGCTCCTACAGTGTATTATTCTCATTTTTTTGACTTTTTCACGGTTTCTCAACAAATTCCAAATCATACAGTGTGATTTTATCATTTTTGGAATTTTTCAGGGTTTCTCACCATATTGCAGGTACTACAAGATTGATTTTCTTATTTTTCGACTGTTTCAATGTTTCTCAACATATTGCAGGTCCTATTGTGTGATTTTTCTCATTTTTTGACTTTTTCAGGATTTATCATCATAATCCAAGTCCTAGAGTCGAATTTTTCTAATTTTTCGACTTTTTTCAGAGGTTCTCACCATGTTCCAGGTTCTATAGTGTGATTTTTCTCATTTTTGGAATTTTTCAGGGTTGCTCACCATATTCATACTTCAACAGTCTGATTTTCTCATTTTTCGACTCTTTCAGGGTTTCTCATCATATTCCAAGTCCTACAGTGTGATTTAATCATTTTTTGACTTTTTCAGGGTTTCTCACCATATTCCAAGTCCTACAGTGTGATTTTCTCATTTTTCGACTTTTTCAGGGTTTCTCACTATATTGCAGGTCCTACAAGTGTGAATTTCTTATTTTTGGACTTTTTCAGGGTTTCTCACCATATTCCAGCTCCTACAGTGTATTTTTGTCATTTTTTGTCTTTTTCACTGTTTCTCATCTTACTCTAAGTCCTATATTGTGATTTTCTCATTTTTTGACTTTTTCAAGTTTTCTCATCATATTCCAAGTCCTACAGGGTGATTTTCTCTTTTTTCGACTTTTAAAGGGTTTCTGAACATATTCCACGTCCACCAGTGTAATTTTCTCATTTTTTGACTTCTTGAGTGTTTCTCACCATATTGCATGTCCTACAAGTGTGAATTTCTCATTTTTCGACTTTTTAGGAGTTACTCACCATATTCCAGGTCCTACAGTGTGATTTTCTCATTTTAAGATTTTTCAGTGTTTCTCACCATATTCCATGTCCTACTGCCTGATTTTCTCATTTTTTGACTTTTTCAGGTTTTCTCTCATATTCCAAGTCCTACAGTGTGATTTTCTCATTTTTTGACTTTTTCAGGGTTTCTCATCATATTCCAAGTCCTACAGTGTGATTTTCTCATTTTTTGACTTTTTCAGGGTTTCTCATCTTATTCCAAGTCCTATAGTGTGATTTTTCTAATTTTTGACTTTTTCAGATTATATCACCATATTCCTTGTACTACAGTGTGATTTTTCTCATTTTTGGACTTTTTCAAGGTTTCTCACCATATTTCATATCCTACTGTAAGATTTTCTCATTTTTCGATTTTTTCAGTGTTTGTCACCATATTCCAGGTACTACAGTGTGATTTTCTTATTTTAGACTTTTTCAGTGTTTCTCACCAAATTCCAGGACCTATAGTGTGGTTTTCTCATTTTTCGACTTTATCAGGGTTTCTCATCATATTCCAGGTCCTACAAGTGTGATTTTCTTATTTTTCGACTTTTTCAGGGTTTCTCATCATATTCCAGCCCCTACAGTGTATTATTCTCATTTTTTTGACTTTTTCACGGTTTCTCATCATATTCCAAATCATACAGTGTGATTTTCTCATTTTTGGAATTTTTCAGGGTTTCTCACCATATTGCAGGTCCTACAAGTTTGATTTTCTTATTTTTTCGACTGTTTCAGTGTTTCTCACCATATTGCAGGTCCTATTGTGTGATTTTTCTCATTTTTTGACTTTTTCAGGGTTTCTCATCATATTCCAAGTCCTAGAGTGTGATTTTTCTAATTTTCGACTTTTTCAGATTATATCACCATATTCCTTGTACTACAGTGTGATTTTTCTCATTTTTGGACTTTTTCAAGGTTTCTCACCATATTCCGTATCCTACTGTGAGATTTTCTCATTTTTCGATTTTTTCAGTGTTTGTCACCTTATTCCAGGTACTACAGTGTGATTTTCTTATTTTAGACTTTTTCAGTGTTTCTCACCAAATTCCAGGACCTACAGTGTGGTTTTCTCATTTTTCGACTTTTTCAGGGTTTCTCATCATATTCCAGCTCCTACAGTGTATTATTCTCATTTTTTTGACTTTTTCACGGTTTCTCAACAAATTCCAAATCATACAGTGTGATTTTATCATTTTTGGAATTTTTCAGGGTTTCTCACCATATTGCAGGTACTACAAGTTTGTTTTTCTTATTTTTCGACTGTTTCAGTGTTTCTCAACATATTGCAGGTCCTATTGTGTGATTTTTCTCATTTTTTGACTTTTTCAGGATTTATCATCATAATCCAAGTCCTAGAGTTGGATTTTTCTAATTTTTCGACTTTTTCAGAGGTTCTCACCATGTTCCAGGTTCTATAGTGTGATTTTTCTCATTTTTGGAATTTTTCAGGGTTGCTCACCATATTCATACTTCAACAGTGTGATTTTCTCATTTTTCGACTCTTTCAGGGTTTCTCATCATATTCCAAGTCCTACAGTGTGATTTTATCATTTTTTGACTTTTTCAGGGTTTCTCACCATATTCCAAGTCCTACAGTGTGATTTTCTCATTTTTCGACTTTTTCAGGGTTTCTCACCATATTCCAGCTCCTACAGTGTATTTTTGTCATTTTTTGTCTTTTTCACGGTTTCTCATCTTACTCCAAGTCCTACAGTGTGATTTTATCATTTTTTGACTTTTTCAGGGTTTCTCACCATATTCCAAGTCCTACAGTTTGATTTTCTAATTTTTCATCTTTTTCAGGGTTTCTCACCATATCCCAAGTCCTACAGTGTGATTTTCTCATTTTAAGACTTTTTCAGTGTTTCTCACCATATTCCAGGTCCTACTGCCTGATTTTCTCATTTTTTGACTTTTTCAGGTTTTCTCTCATATTCCAAGTCCTACAGTGTGATTTTCTCATTTTTTGACTTTTTCAGGGTTTCTCATCATATTCCAAGTCCTACAGTGTGATTTTCTCATTTTTTGACTTTTTCAGGGTTTCTCATCTTATTTCAAGTCCTAGAGTGTGATTTTTCTAATTTTCGACTTTTTCAGATTATATCACCATATTCCTTGTACTACAGTGTCATTTTACTCATTTTTTGACTTTTTCAAGGTTTCTCACCATATTCCATATCCTACTGTGAGATTTTCTCATTTTTCGATTTTTTTCAGTGTTTGTCACCATATTCCAGGTACTACAGTGTGATTTTCTTATTTTAGACTTTTTCAGTGTTTCTCACCAAATTCCAGGACTTACAGTGTGGTTTTCTCATTTTTCGACTTTTTCAGGGTTTCTCATCATATTCCAGCTCCTACAGTGTATTATTCTCATTTTTTTGACTTTTTCACGGTTTCTCAACAAATTCCAAATCATACAGTGTGATTTTATCATTTTTGGAATTTTTCAGGGTTTCTCACCATATTGCAGGTACTACAAGTTTGATTTTCTTATTTTTCGACTGTTTCAGTGTTTCTCAACATATTGCAGGTCCTATTGTGTGATTTTTCTCATTTTTTGACTTTTTCAGGATTTCTCATCATAATCCAAGTCCTAGAGTCGGATTTTTCTAATTTTTCGACTTTTTCAGAGGTTCTCACCATGTTCCAGGTACTATAGTGTGATTTTTCTCATTTTTGGAATTTTTCAGGTTTGCTCACCATATTCATACTTCAACAGTGTGATTTTCTCATTTTTCGACTCTTTCAGGGTTTCTCATCATATTCCAAGTCCTACAGTGTGATTTTATCCTTTTTTTGACTTTTTCAGGGTTTCTCACCATATTCCAAGTCCTACAGTGTGATTTTCTCATTTTTCGACTGTTTCAGGGTTTCTCACCATATTCCAGCTCCTACAGTGTATTTTTGTCATTTTTTGTCTTTTTCACGGTTTCTCATCTTACTCCAAGTCCTTTATTGTGATTTTCTCATTTTTTGACTTTTTCAGGTTTTCTCTCATATTCCAAGTCCTACAGTGTGATTTTCTCATTTTTTGACTTTTTCAGGGTTTCTCATCATATTCCAAGTCCTACAGTGTGATTTTCTCATTTTTTGACTTTTTCAGGGTTTCTCATCTTATTCCAAGTCCTAGAGTGTGATTTTTCTAATTTTCGACTTTTTTCAGATTATATCACCATATTCCTTGTACTACAGTGTGATTTTTCTCATTTTTGGACTTTTTCAAGGTTTCTCACCATATTCCATATCCTACTGTGAGATTTTCTCATTTTTCGATTTTTTCAGTGTTTGTCACCATATTCCAGGTACTACAGTGTGATTTTCTTATTTTAGACTTTTTCAGTGTTTCTCACCAAATTCCAGGACCTACAGTGTGGTTTTCTCATTTTTCGACTTTATCAGGGTTTCTCATCATATTCCAGGTCCTACAAGTGTGATTTTCTTATTTTTCGACTTTTTCAGGGTTTCTCATCATATTCCAGCCCCTACAGTGTATTATTCTCATTTTTTGACTTTTTCACGGTTTCTCATCATATTCCAAATCATACAGTGTGATTTTCTCATTTTTGGAATTTTTCAGGGTTTCTCACCATATTGCAGGTACTACAAGTTTGATTTTCTTATTTTTCGACTGTTTCAGTGTTTCTCACCATATTGCAGGTCCTATTGTGTGATTTTTCTCATTTTTTGACTTTTTCAGGGTTTCTCATCATATTCCAAGTCCTAGAGTGTGATTTTTCTAATTTTCGACTTTTTCAGATTATATCACCATATTCCTTGTACTACAGTGTGATTTTTCTCATTTTTGGACTTTTTCAAGGTTTCTCACCATATTCCATATCCTACTGTGAGATTTTCTCATTTTTCGATTTTTTCAGTGTTTGTCACCATATTCCAGGTACTACAGTGTGATTTTCTTATTTTAGACTTTTTCAGTGTTTCTCACCAAATTCCAGGACCTACAGTGTGGTTTTCTCATTTTTCGACTTTATCAGGGTTTCTCATCATATTCCAGGTCCTACAAGTGTGATTTTCTTATTTTCGACTTTTTCAGGGTTTCTCACCATATTCCAGCTCCTACAGTGTATTTTTGTCATTTTTTGTCTTTTTCACGGTTTCTCATCTTACTCCAAGTCCTTTATTGTGATTTTCTCATTTTTTGACTTTTTCAGGTTTTCTCTCATATTCCAAGTCCTACAGTGTGATTTTCTCATTTTTTGACTTTTTCAAGGTTTCTCATCATATTCCAAGTCCTACAGTGTGATTTTCTCATTTTTTGACTTTTTCAGGGTTTCTCATCTTATTCCAAGTCCTAGAGTGTGATTTTTCTAATTTTCGACTTTTTCAGATTATATCACCATATTCCTTGTACTACAGTGTGATTTTTCTCATTTTTGGACTTTTTCAAGGTTTCTCACCATATTCCATATCCTACTGTGAGATTTTCTCATTTTTCGATTTTTTCAGTGTTTGTCACCATATTCCAGGTACTACAGTGTGATTTTCTTATTTTAGACTTTTTCAGTGTTTCTCACCAAATTCCAGGACCTACAGTGTGGTTTTCTCATTTTTCGACTTTATCAGGGTTTCTCATCATATTCCAGGTCCTACAAGTGTGATTTTCTTATTTTTCGACTTTTTCAGGGTTTCTCATCATATTCCAGCCCCTACAGTGTATTATTCTCATTTTTTTGACTTTTTCACGGTTTCTCATCATATTCCAAATCATACAGTGTGATTTTCTCATTTTTGGAATTTTTCAGGGTTTCTCACCATATTGCAGGTACTACAAGTTTGATTTTCTTATTTTTCGACTGTTTCAGTGTTTCTCAACATATTGCAGGTCCTATTGTGTGATTTTTCTCATTTTTTGACTTTTTCAGGATTTATCATCATAATCCAATTCCTAGAGTCGGATTTTTCTAATTTTTCGACTTTTTCAGAGGTTCTCACCATGTTCCAGGTTCTATAGTGTGATTTTTCTCATTTTTGGAATTTTTCAGGGTTGCTCACCATATTCATACTTCAACAGTGTGATTTTCTCATTTTTCGACTCTTTCAGGGTTTCTCATCATATTCCAAGTCCTACAGTGTGATTTTATCATTTTTTGACTTTTTCAGGGTTTCTCACCATATTCCAAGTCCTACAGTGTGATTTTCTTATTTTTCGACTTTTTCAGGGTTTCTCACCATATTCCAGCTCCTACAGTGTATTTTTGTCATTTTTGTCTTTTTCACGGTTTCTCATCTTACTCCAAGTCCTTTATTGTGATTTTCTCATTTTTTGACTTTTTCAGGTTTTCTCTCATATTCCAAGTCCTACAGTGTGATTTTCTCATTTTTTGACTTTTTCAGGGTTTCTCATCATATTCCAAGTCCTACAGTGTGATTTTCTCATTTTTTGACTTTTTCAGGGTTTCTCATCTTATTCCAAGTCCTAGAGTGTGATTTTTCTAATTTTCGACTTTTTCAGATTATATCACCATATTCCTTGTACTACAGTGTGATTTTTCTCATTTTTGGACTTTTTCAAGGTTTCTCACCATATTCCATATCCTACTGTGAGATTTTCTCATTTTTCGATTTTTTTCAGTGTTTGTCACCATATTCCAGGTACTACAGTGTGATTTTCTTATTTTAGACTTTTTCAGTGTTTCTCACCAAATTCCAGGACCTACAGTGTGGTTTTCTCATTTTTCGACTTTTTCAGGGTTTCTCATCATATTCCAGCTCCTACAGTGTATTATTCTCATTTTTTTGACTTTTTCACGGTTTCTCAACAAATTCCAAATCATACAGTGTGATTTTATCATTTTTGGAATTTTTCAGGGTTTCTCACCATATTGCAGGTACTACAAGTTTGATTTTCTTATTTTCGACTGTTTCAGTGTTTCTCAACATATTGCAGGTCCTATTGTGTGATTTTTCTCATTTTTTGACTTTTTCAGGATTTATCATCATAATCCAAGTCCTAGAGTCGGATTTTTCTAATTTTCGACTTTTTCAGAGGTTCTCACCATGTTCCAGGTTCTATAGTGTGATTTTTCTCATTTTTGGAATTTTTCAGGGTTGCTCACCATATTCATACTTCAACAGTGTGATTTTCTCATTTTTCGACTCTTCAGGGTTTCTCATCATATTCCAAGTCCTACAGTGTGATTTTATCATTTTTTGACTTTTTCAGGGTTTCTCACCATATTCCAAGTCCTACAGTGTGATATTCACATTTTTCGACTTTTTCAGGGTTTCTCACCATATTACAGCTCCTACAGTGTATTTTTGTCATTTTTGTCTTTTTCACGGTTTCTCATCTTATTCCAAGTCCTACAGTGTGATTTTCTCATTTTTCAACTTTTTCAGGGTTTCTCACCATATTCCAGCTCCTACAGTGTATTTTTGTCATTTTTTGTCTTTTTCACGGTTTCTCATCTTACTCTAAGTCCTATATTGTGATTTTCTCATTTTTTGACTTTTTCAGGTTTTCTCATCATATTCCAAGTCCTACAGGGTGATTTTCTCTTTTTTCGACTTTTAAAGGGTTTCTGAATATTTTCCAGGTCCACCAGTGTAATTTTCTCATTTTTTTGACTTTTTGAGTGTTTCTCACCATATTGCATGTCCTACAAGTGTGAATTTCTCATTTTTCGACTTTTTAGGAGTTACTCACCATATTCCAGGTCCTACAGTGTGATTTTCTCATTTTAAGATTTTTCAGTGTTTCTCACCATATTTCAGGTCCTACTGCCTGATTTTTTCATTTTTTGACTTTTTCAGGTTTTCTCTCATATTTCAAGTCCTACAGTGTGATTTTCTCATTTTTTGACTTTTTCAGGGTTTCTCATCATATTCCAAGTCCTATAGTGTGATTTTCGCATTTTTCGAATTTTTCAGGTAATCTCAGCATATTCCAGGTCCTACAGTTTGATTTTCTAATTTTTCGTCTTTTTCAGGGTTTCTCACCATATCCCAAGTCCTACAGTGTGATTTTCTCATTTTAAGACTTTTTCAGGGTCTCTCACCATATTGCATGTCGGACAAGTGTGTATTTCTTATTTTTGGACTTTTTCAGGGTTTCTCACCATATTACAGCTCCTACAGTGTATTTTTGTCATTTTTTTGTCTTTTTCACGGTTTCTCATCTTATTACAAGTCCTACAGTGTGATTTTCTCATTTTTCGACTTTTTCAGGGTTTCTCACCATATTGCAGGTCCTACAAGTGTGAATTTCTCATTTTTTTGACTTTTTCAGGGTTTCTCACCGAATTCCAGGACCTACAGGGTGGTTTTCTCATTTTTCGACTTTTTCAGGGTTTCTCATCATATTCCAGGTCCTACAAGTGTGATTTTCTTATTTTTGACTTTTTCAGGATTTTTCATCATATTCCAGCTCCTACAGTGTATTATTCTCATTTTTTTGACTTTTTCACGGTTTCTCTTCATATTCCAAATCATACAGTGTTATTTTATCATTTTTGGAATTTTTCAGGGTTTCTCACCATATTGCAGGTACTACAAGTTTGATTTTCTAATTTTTCGACTGTTTCAGTGTTTCTCACCATATTGCAGGTCGTATTGTGTGATTTTTCTCATTTTTTGACTTTTTCAGGATTTCTCATCATATTCCAAGTCCTAGAGTGTGATTTTTCTAATTTTCGACTTTTCAGATTATATCACCATATTCCTTGTACTACAGTGTGATTTTTCTCATTTTTTGACTTTTTCAAGGTTTCTTACCATATTCCATGTCCTACTGTGAGATTTTCTCATTTTTTGATTTTTTCAGGGTTTGTCACCATATTCCATGTCTTACAGTGTGATTTTCTCATTTTTCGACTTTTTCAGGGTCTCTCACCATATTGCATGTCGGACAAGTGTGTATTTCTTATTTTTGGACTTTTTCAGGTTTTCTCACCATATTACAGCTCCTACAGTGTATTTTTGTCATTTTTTGTCTTTTTCACGGTGTCTCATCTTATTCCAAGTCCTACAGTTTGATTTTCTCATTTTTTGACTTTTTCAGGGTTTCTCACCATATTCCAGGTTCTACAGTGTGATTTTCTCATTTTAAGACTTTTTCAGGGTTTCTCAACATATTCCAGGTACTACAGTGTGATTTTCTCATTTTTCGACTTTTTCAGGGTTTCTCATCTTATTCCAAGTCCTACAGTGTGATTTTCTCATTTTAAGACTTTTTCAGGGTTTCTCACCATATTCCAGGTCATACAGTGTGATTTTCTCATTTTTCGACTTTTTTAGGGGTTCTTACCATTTTAGAGGTTCTACAAGTGTAATTTTTTAATTTTTCGACTTTTTCAGGATTTCTCACCATATTCCAGCTTCTACAGTGTATTTTTCTCATTTTTTGACTTTTTCACGGTTTCTCATCATATTCTAAATCCTACAGTGTGATTTTCTCATTTTTGGAATTTTTCAGGGTTTCTCACCATATTGCAGGCACTACAAGTTTGATTTTCTTATTTTTCGACTGTTTCAGTGTTTCTCACCATATTGCAGGTCCTATTGTGTTTTTTTTTTCTCATTTTTCGACTTTTTAAGTGTTTCTCATCGTATTCCAAGTCCTAGAGTGTGATTTTTTCTAATTTTTCGACTTTTTCAGAGTTTCTCACCATATTCCAGGTTCTATAGTGTGATTTTTCTCATTTTTTGAATTTTTCAGAGTTGCTCACCATATTCGATCTTCTACACTGTGATTATCTCATTTTTCGACTTTTTCAGGGTTTCTCATCATATTCCAAGTCCTACAGTGTGATTTTATCATTTTTTGACTTTTTCAGGGTTTCTCACCATACTGCAGGTCCTACAAATGTGAATTTCTTATTTTTGGACTTTTTCAGGGTTTCTCACCATATTAAATCTCCTACAGTTTATTTTTGTCATTTTTTGTCTTTTTCACAGTTTCTCATCTTATTCCAAGTCCTACAGTGTGATTTTCTCATTTTTCGACATTTTCAGGGTTTCTCATCATATTCCAAGTCCTACATGGTGATTTTCTCTTTTTTCGACTTTTAAAGGGTTTCTGAACATATTCCAGGTCCACCAGTGTAATTTTCTCATTTTAGACTTTTTGAGTGTTTCACACCATAGTGCATGTCCCTACAAGTGTGAATTTCTCATTTTTCGACTTTTTAGGAGTTACTCACTATATTCCAGGTCCTGCAGTGTGATTTTCTCATTTTAAGATTTTTCAGTGTTTCTCACCATATTCCAGGTCCTACTGCCTTGATTTCTCATTTTTTGACTTTTTCAGGTTTTCTCTCATATTCCAAGTCCTACAGTGTGATTTTCTCATTTTTTGACTTTTTCAGGGTTTCTCATCATATTCCAAGTCCCACAGTGTGATTTTCTCATTTTTTGACTTTTTCAGGGTTTCTCATCTTATTCCAAGTCCTAGAGTGTGATTTTTCTAATTTTCGACTTTTTCAGATTATATCACCATATTCCTTGTACTACAGTGTGATTTTACTCATTTTTTGACTTTTTCAAGGTTTCTCACCATATTCCATGTCCTACTGTGAGATTTTCTCATTTTTTTCGATTTTTTCAGGGTTTGTCACCATATTCCAGGTACTACAGTGTGATTTTCTTATTTTAGACTTTTTCAGTGTTTCTCACCAAATTCCAGGACCTACAGTGTGGTTTTCTCATTTTTCGACTTTTTCAGGGTTTCTCACTATATTGCAGGTCCTACAAGTGTGAATTTCTTATTTTTGGACTTTTTCAGGGTTTCTCACCATATTCCAGGTTCTACAGTGTGAATTTCTCATTTTTTGACTTTTTCAGGGTTTCTCATCATATTCCAAGTCCTATAGTGTGATTTTCGCATTTTTCGAATTTTTCAGGTATTCTCAGCATATTCCAGGTCCTACAGTTTGATTTTCCAATTTTTCGACTTTTTCAGAGTTTCTCACCATATTCCTTGTACTACAGTGTTATTTTTCTCATTTTTTGACTTTTTCAAGGTTTCTCACCATATTCCATATCCTACTGTGAGATTTTCTCATTTTTCGATTTTTTCAGTGTTTGTCACCATATTCCAGGTACTACAGTGTGATTTTCTTATTTTAGACTTTTTCAGTGTTTCTCACCAAATTCCAGGACCTACAATGTGGTTATCTCATTTTTCGACTTTTCCAGGGATTCTTATCATATTCCAGGTCCTACAAGTGTGATTTTCTTATTTTTCGACTTTTTCAGGGTTTCTCATCATATTCCAGCTCCTACAGTGTATTATTCTCATATTGTTGACCATTTCACGGTTTCTCATCATATTCCAAATCATACAGTGTGATTTTATCATTTTTGGAATTTTTCAGGGTTTCTCACCATATTGCAGGTACTACAAGTTTGATTTTCTTATTTTTCGACTGTTTCAGTGTTTCTCACCATATTGCAGGTCCAATTGTGTGATTTTTCTCATTTTTTGACTTTTTCAGGATTTCTCATCATATTCCAAGTCCTAGAGTGGGATTTTTCTAATTTTTCGACTTTTTCAGAGTTTCTCACCATATTCCAGGTTCTATAGTGTGATTTTTCTCATATTTTGAATTTTTCAGGGTTGCTCACCATATTCATACTTCAACAGTGTGACTTTCTCATTTTTCGACTCTTTCAGGGTTTCTCATCATATTCCAAGTCCTAGAGTGTGATTTTATCATTTTTTGACTTTTTCAGGGTTTCTCACCATATTCCAAGTCCTACAGTGTGATTTTATCATTTTTCGACTTTTTCAGGGTTTCTCACTATATTGCAGGTCCTACAAGTGTGAATTTCTTATTTTTGAACTTTTTCAGGGTTTCTCACCATATTCCAAGTCCTATAGTGTGATTTTCGCATTTTTCGAATTTTTCAGGTATTCTCAGCATATTCCAGGTCCTACAGTTTGATTTTCTAATTTTTCGACTTTTTCAGAGTTTCTCACCATATTCCTTGTACTACAGTGTGATTTTTCTCATTTTTTGACTTTTTTAAGGTTTCTCACCATATTCCATATCCTACTGTGAGATTTTCTCATTTTTCGATTCTTTCAGGGTTTGTCACCATATTCCACGTACTACAGTGTGATTTTCTTATTTTAGACTTTTTCAGTGTTTCTCACCAAATTTCAGGACCTACAGTGTGATTTTACCATTTTTTGACTTTTTCAGGGTTTCTCACCATATTCCAAGTCCTACAGTTTGATTTTCTAATCTTTCATCTTTTTCAGGGTTTCTCACCATATCCCAAGTCCTACAGTGTGATTTTCTCATTTTAAGACTTTTTCAGGGTCTCTCACCAAATTGCATGTCGGCAAGTGTGTATTTCTTATTTTTGGACTTTTTCAGGGTTTCTCACCATATTACAGCTCCTACAGTGTATTTTTGTCATTTTTTGTCTTTTTCACGGTTTCTCATCTTATTCCAAGTCCTACAGTGTGATTTTCTCATTTTTCGACTTTTTCGGGGTTTCTCACCATATTGCAGGTCCTACAAGTGTGAATTTCTTATTTTTGGACTTTTTCAGGGTTTCTCACCATATTCCAGCTCCTACAGTGTATTTTTGTCATTTTTTGTCTTTTTCACGGTTTCTCATCTTACTCCAAGTCCTATATTGTGATTTTCTCATTTTTTGACTTTTTCAGGTTTTCTCATCATATTCCAAGTCCTACAGGGTGATTTTCACTTTTTTCGACTTTTAAAGGGTTTCTGAACATATTCCAGGTCCACCAGTGTAATTTTCTCATTTTTTGACTTTTTGAGTGTTTCTCACCATAGTGCATGTCCTACAAGTGTGAATTTTTCATTTTTCGACTTTTTAGGAGTTACTCACCATATTCCAGGTCCTACAGTGTGATTTTCTCATTTTAAGATTTTTCAGTGTTTCTCACCATATTACAGGTCCTACTGCCTGATTTTCTCATTTTTTGACTTTTTCAGGTTTTCTCTCATATTCCAAGTCCTACAGTGTGATTTTCTCATTTTTTGACTTTTTCAGGGTTTCTCATCATATTCCAGTCCTACAGTGTGATTTTCTCATTTTTTGACTTTTTCAGAGTTTCTCATATTATTCTAAGTCCTAGAGTGTGATTTTCGCATTTTTCGAATTTTTCAGGTATTCTCAGCATATTCCAGGTCCTACAGTTTGATTTTCCAATTTTTCGACTTTTTCAGAGTTTCTCACCATATTCCTTGTACTACAGTGTTATTTTTCTCATTTTTTGAGTTTTTCAAGGTTTCTCACCATATTCCATATCCTACTGTGAGATTTTCTCATTTTTCGATTTTTTCAGTGTTTGTCACCATATTCCAGGTACTACAGTGTGATTTTCTTATTTTAGACTTTTTCAGTGTTTCTCACCAAATTCCAGGACCTACAGTGTGGTTTTCTCATTTTTCGACTTTTTCAGGGATTCTTATCATATTCCAGGTCCTACAAGTGTGATTTTCTTATTTTTCGACTTTTTCAGGGTTTCTCATCATATTCCAGCTCCTACAGTGTATTATTCTCATATTGTTGACCATTTCACGGTTTCTCATCATATTCCAAATCATACAGTGTGATTTTATCATTTTTGGAATTTTTCAGGGTTTCTCACCATATTGCAGGTACTACAAGTTTGATTTTCTTATTTTTCGACTGTTTCAGTGTTTCTCACCATATTGCAGGTCCAATTGTGTGATTTTTCTCATTTTTTGACTTTTTCAGGATTTCTCATCATATTCCAAGTCCTAGAGTGGGATTTTTCTAATTTTTCGACTTTTTCAGAGTTTCTCACCATATTCCAGGTTCTATAGTGTGATTTTTCTCATATTTTGAATTTTTCAGGGTTGCTCACCATATTCATACTTCAACAGTGTGACTTTCTCATTTTTCGACTTTTTCAGGGTTTCTCATCATATTCCAAGTCCTACAGTGTGATTTTATCATTTTTTGACTTTTTCAGGGTTTCTCACCATATTCCAAGTCCTACAGTGTGATTTTATCATTTTTCGACTTTTTCAGGGTTTCTCACTATATTGCAGGTCCTACAAGTGTGAATTTCTTATTTTTGAACTTTTTCAGGGTTTCTCACCATATTCCAAGTCCTATAGTGTGATTTTCGCATTTTTCGAATTTTTCAGGTATTCTCAGCATATTCCAGGTCCTACAGTTTGATTTTCTAATTTTTCGACTTTTTCAGAGTTTCTCACCATATTCCTTGTACTACAGTGTGATTTTTCTCATTTTTTGACTTTTTTAAGGTTTCTCACCATATTCCATATCCTACTGTGAGATTTTCTCATTTTTCGATTTTTTCAGGGTTTGTCACCATATTCCACGTACTACAGTGTGATTTTCTTATTTTAGACTTTTTCAGTGTTTCTCACCAAATTCCAGGACCTACAGTGTGATTTTACCATTTTTTGACTTTTTCAGGGTTTCTCACCATATTCCAAGTCCTACAGTTTGATTTTCTAATTTTTCATCTTTTTCAGGGTTTCTCACCATATCCCAAGTCCTACAGTGTGATTTTCTCATTTTAAGACTTTTTCAGGGTCTCTCACCATATTGCATGTCGGCAAGTGTGTATTTCTTATTTTTGGACTTTTTCAGGGTTTCTCACCATATTACAGCTCCTACAGTGTATTTTTGTCATTTTTTGTCTTTTTCACGGTTTCTCATCTTATTCCAAGTCCTACAGTGTGATTTTCTCATTTTTCGATTTTTTCAGGGTTTCTCACCATATTGCAGGTCCTACAAGTGTGAATTTCTTATTTTTGGACTTTTTCAGGGTTTCTCACCATATTCCAGCTCCTACAGTGTATTTTTGTCATTTTTTGTCTTTTTCACGGTTTCTCATCTTATTCCAAGTCCTACAGTGTGATTTTCTCATTTTTCGACTTTTTCGGGGTTTCTCACCATATTGCAGGTCCTACAAGTGTGAATTTCTTATTTTTGGACTTTTTCAGGGTTTCTCACCATATTCCAGCTCCTACAGTGTATTTTTGTCATTTTTTGTCTTTTTCACGGTTTCTCATCTTATTCCAAGTCCTACAGTGTGATTTTCTCATTTTTCGACTTTTTCGGGGTTTCTCACCATATTGCAGGTCCTACAAGTGTGAATTTCTTATTTTTGGACTTTTTCAGGGTTTCTCACCATATTCCAGCTCCTACAGTGTATTTTTGTCATTTTTTGTCTTTTTCACGGTTTCTCATCTTACTCCAAGTCCTATATTGTGATTTTCTCATTTTTTGACTTTTTCAGGTTTTCTCATCATATTCCAAGTCCTACAGGGTGATTTTCACTTTTTTCGACTTTTAAAGGGTTTCTGAACATATTCCAGGTCCACCAGTGTAATTTTCTCATTTTTTGACTTTTTGAGTGTTTCTCACCATAGTGCATGTCCTACAAGTGTGAATTTTTCATTTTTCGACTTTTTAGGAGTTACTCACCATATTCCAGGTCCTACAGTGTGATTTTCTCATTTTAAGATTTTTCAGTGTTTCTCACCATATTACAGGTCCTACTGCCTGATTTTCTCATTTTTTGACTTTTTCAGATTTTCTCTCATATTCCAAGTCCTACAGTGTGATTTTCTCATTTTTTGACTTTTTCAGGGTTTCACATCATATTCCAGTCCTACAGTGTGATTTTCTCATTTTTTGACTTTTTCAGGGTTTCTCATCTTATTCCAAGTCCTAGAGTGTGATTTTTCTAATTTTTCGACTTTTTCAGAGTTTCTCACCATATGCCAGTTTCTACAGTGTTATTTTTCTAATTATCGACTTTTTCAGTGTTGCTCACCATATTCCATCTTCTACAGTGTGATTTTCTCATTTTTCGACTTTTTCAGGGTTTCTCATCATATTCCAAGTCCTACAGTGTGATTTTCTCATTTTTTGACTTTTTCAGGGTTTCTCATCATATTACAAGTCCTACAATTTGATTTTCTCATTTTTTGACTTTTTCAGGTTTTCTCATCATATTCCAAGTCCTACAGTGTTATTTTCTCTTTTTTTGACTTTTTCAGTGTTTCTCACCATATTCCAGGTCCTACAGTGTGATTTTCTCATTTTTTGACTTTTTCAGGGTTTCTCACCATATTGGAAGTTCTACAAGTGTGATTTTCTTATTTTTCGACTTTTTCAGGGTTTCTCACCATATTCCAGCTTCTACAGTGTATTTTTCTCATTTTTTGACTTTTTCACGGTTTCTCATCATATTCTAAATCCTACAGTGTGATTTTCTCATTTTTGGAATTTTTCAGGGTTTCTCACCATATTGCAGGTACTACAAGTTTGATTTTCTTATTTTTTGACTGTTAAAGTGTTTCTCACCATATTGCAGGTCCTACTGTGTGATTTTCTCATTTTGAGACTTTTTCAGTGTTTCTCACCATATTCCAGCTACTACAGTGTGATTTTCTCATTTTTCGACTTTTTCAGGGTTTCTCATCATATTCCAAGTCCTAGAGTGTGATTTTTCTAATTTTTCGACTTTTTCAGAGTTTCTCACCATATTCCAGGTTCTACAGTGTTATTTTTCTAATTTTTGACTTTTTCAGGGTTTCTCACCATATTCCATCTTCTACAGTGTGATTTTCTCATTTTTCGACTTTTTCAGGGTTTCTCATCATATTCCAAGTCCTACAGTGTGATTTTCTCATTTTTTGACTTTTTCAGGGTTTCTCATCTTATTCCAAGTCCTAGAGTGTGATTTTACTAATTTTCGACTTTTTCAGATTATATCACCATATTCCTTAACTACAGTGTGATTTTTCTCATTTTTTGACTTTTTCAAGGTTTCTCACCATATTCCATGTCCTACAGTGTGATTTTCTCATTTTAAGACTTTTTCAGGGTTTGTCACCATATTCCAGGTACTACAGTGTGATTTTCTTATTTTAGACTTTTTCAGTGTTTCTGAACAAATTCCAGGACCTACTGCGTGATTTTCTCATTTTTCGACTTTTTCAGGGTTTTTCACCATATTGGAGGTCCTACAAGTGTGATTTTCTTATTTTTCGACTTTTTCAGGGTTTCTCATCATATTCCAGCTCCTACAGTGTATTATTCTCATTTTTTGACTTTTTCACGGTTTCTCATCATATTCCAAATCCTACAGTGTGATTTTCTCATTTTTGGAATTTTTCAGGGTTTCTCAACATATTGCAGGTACTGCAAGTTTGATTTTCTAAAAAGTATAAGTAAGAAAGAAAGACCAGGCAGGCCTCCATCCTTATCTCTTTCTGTCTGTCTGTCTGTCTGATACCCTGGAACTTGAGATGGGCCACCATATAGTTGCTGGTAGTTTATCCAATGTTCTCTGGAAGAGGAGACAATGCTGTTAATTGTT
Organism: Mus caroli; assembly: GCF_978045245.1. Lineage (NCBI taxonomy): Eukaryota > Metazoa > Chordata > Mammalia > Rodentia > Muridae > Mus > Mus caroli. Next base: position 71,318 of record NW_028227349.1, read on the forward strand.
GAGCACTTTCTGTGGCCCCACCCATCTTTAAATTTTTAGAAGTATATGTGAGGCTGTGTTTATGTACATCATATGCAGACCATAAGAGGGATTTAGATTCTCCAGAATCTGACACCCTCTTCTGGAGTGTCTGAAGACAACTACAGTTTACTTATATCTAATAAATACATACATAAATAAATAAATAAATAAATAAATAAATAAATAAATAAATAAACATTTTTTAAAAAGGATAAGAAAGTAAGAAAGACCAGGCAGTCCTGCCACCCTTATCTCTGTCTGTCTGTCTGTCTGTCTGATACCCTGGAACTGGAGATGGGCCACCATAGTGTTGCTGGTAGTTTATCCCAGGTTCTCTGGAAGAGGAGACAATGCTGTTAATTGTTGAGCCCTTTCAGTGGCCCCACCCATCTTTAAATTTTTAGAAGAAAATGTGAGTCTGTGTTTATGTACATCATATGCAGACCCTAAGAGGGATTTAGATTCTCCAGAATCTGACACCCTCTTCTGCAGTGTCTAAAGACAGCTACAGTGTACTAATATCTAATAAATACATATATAAAAAATAAATATTTTTAAAAAGGATAAAAAAGAAAGAAAGACCAGGCAGGCCTGCCATCCTTATCTCTGTCTGTCTGTCTGTGTGTTTGATACCCTGGTACTGGAGATGGGCCACCATATAGTTGCTGGTAGTTGATCCCAGGCTCTCTGGAAGAGGAGACAATGCTGTTAATTGTTGAGCCATTTCAGTGGCCCCACCCATCTTTGAATTTTTAGAAGTAAAGTTGTGCTGTGTTTATGTACATCATATGCAGACCATAAGAGGGATTTAGATTCTCCAGAATCTGACACCCTCTTCTGGATTGTTTGAAGACAGCTACATTGTACTTATATCTAATAAATACATAAATAAATAAATAAACATTTTTTAAAATGGATAAAAAAGAAAGAAAGACCAGGCAGGCCTGCCATCCTTATCCTTGTCTCTCTGTCTGTCTGTCTGATCACATGGAACTGGAGATGGGCCACCATATAGTTGCTGGTAGTTGATCCCAGGATCTCTGATGAGTAGACAATGCTGTTAATTGTTGAGACCTTTCAGTGGCCCCACACATCTTTAAATTTTTAGAAGTATATGTGAGGCTGTGTTTATGTACATCATATGCAGACCATAAGAGGGATATAGATTCTCCAGAATCTGACACCCTCTTCTGGAGTGTCTGAAGATAGCTAAAGTGTACTTATATCTAATAAATAAATAAATAAATAAATAAATAAATAAATAAATAAATAAACAAACATTTTTTAAAAAGAATAAGATAGAAAGAAAGACCAGGCTGGACTGTCATCCTAATCTATGTCTGTCTGTCTGTCTCTCTGTCTGTCTGTCTGTCTGATCTCCTGGAACTGGAGATGGGCCACCATATAGTTGCTGGTAGTTGATCCCAGGTACTCTGAAGAGGAGATAATTCTGTTAATTGTTCAGCCCTTTCAGTGGCCCCACTCATCTTTAAATTTCTAGAAGTAAATGTGATGCTGTGTTTATGTACATCATATTCAGACCGTAAGAGGGATTTAGATTCTCCAGAATCTGACACCGTCTTTTGGAGTGTCTATGACGGATACAGTGTACATATATCTAATAAATACATAAATAGATAAATAAATAAATAAATAAATAAATAAACATTTTTTAAAAAGGATAAGATAAAAAGAAAGACCAGCAGGCCTGCCATCCTTATCTCTGTCTGTCTGTCTGTCTGTCCGTCTGTCAGTCTGATCCCCTGGAACTGGAATGGGCCCCATATATTTGCTGGTAGTTGATCCGAGGTTCTCTGGAAGAGGAGACAATGCTGTTAATTGTTGAGTCCTTTCAGTGGCCCCACACATCTTTAAATTTTTAGAAGTATATGTGAGTCTGTGTTTATGTACATCATATGCAGACCATAAGAGGGATTTAGATTCTCCAGAATCTGACAACATCTTCTGAAGTGTCTGAAGACAGCTACAGTGTACTTATATCTAATAAATACATAAATAAAAATAAATAAATAAATAAATAAACAATTTTTCAACAGTATAATAAAGAAAGAACGACCAGGCAGGCCTGCCATCATTATCTCTGTCTGTCTGTCTGTCTGTCTGATCCTCTGGAAATGGAGATGGGCCACCATATAGTTGCTGGTAGTTCATCCCAGGTTCTCTGGAAGAGGAGACAATGCTGTTAATTGTTGAGCCCTTTAAGTGGCCCCACCCATCTTTAAATTTTTAGAAGTATGTGTGAGGCTGTGTTTATGTACATCATATGCAGACCATAAGAGGGATATAGATTCTCCAGAATCTGACACCTTCTTCGGGAGTGTTTGAAGACAGCTACAGTGTACTTATATCTAATAAATACATACATAAATTAATAAACATTTTTTAAAAAGGATAAGAAAGAAAGAAAGACTAGGCAGGCCTGCCATCCTTATCTCTGTCTGTCTGTATGTCTGTCTGTCTGTCTATCTGATCCCCTGGAACTGGAGATGGGTCACCATATAGTTGCTGGTAGTTGATCCCAGATTCTCTGGAAGAAGAGACAATGCTGTTAATTGTTGAGCCCTCTCAGTTGCCCCGCCCATCTTTAAATTTTTAGAAGTATATGTGAGGCTGTGTTTATGTACATCATATGCATACCATAAGAGGGATTTAGATACTCCAGAATCTGACACCCTCTTCTGTTGTGTCTGAAGACAGCTACAGTGTACTTATATCTAATAAATTCATAAATAAACAAATAAACATTTTAAAAAAGGATAATAACGAAAGAGAGACCAGGCAGACCTGCCATCCTTGTCTGTCTGTCTCTCTTTCTGTATGATCCCCTGGAACTGGAGTTGGGCCACCATATAATTGCTGGTAGTTGATCCCAGGTTCTCTGGAAGAGGAGTCAGTGCTGTTAATTGTTGAGCCATTTCAGTAGCCCAACCCATCTTTAAATTTTTAGAAGTATATGTGAGGCTGTGTTTATGTACATCATATACATACCATAAGAGGGATTTAGATATTCCAGAATCTGACACCCTCTTCTGGCGTGTCTGAAGACAGCTACAGTGTACTTATATCTAATAAATACATAAATAATGAAATAAACATTTTTTTAAAACGATAACAAAGAAAGAAAGACCAGGCAGGCCTTCCATCCTTATCTCTGTCTGTCTGTCTGTCTCTCTGTCTGATCCCCTGGAACTGGAGATGGGCAACCATATAGTTGCTTGTAGTTGATCCCAGGTTCTCTGGAAGAGGAGACAATGCTGTTAATTGTTGAGCCCTTTCAGTGGCCCCACACATCTTTAAATTTTTAGAAGTATATGTGAGGCTGTGTTCATGTACATCATATGCAACCATAAGAGGGATATAGATTCTCCAGAATCTGACACCCTCTTCTGGAGAGTCTGAAGACAGCTACAGTGTACTTATATCTAATAAATACATAAATAAACAAATAAATAAATAAATAAATAAACAAATAAATAAACATTTTTTAAAAAGGATAAGAAAGAAAGAAAAATCAGGCCGGCCTGCCATCCTTATCTCTGTCTGTCTGTCTGTCTGTCTTATCCCCTGGAACTTGAGATGGGCCACCATATAATTGCTGGTAGTTGATCCCACGTTCTCTGGAAGAAGAGACAATGCTGTTAATTGTTTAGCCCTTTCAGTGGGCCCACCCATCTTTAAATTTTTAGAAGTATATGCGAGGCTTTGTTTATGTACATCATATGCAGACCATAAGAGGGTTTTAGATTCTCCAGAAGATGAGACCCTCTTCTAGAGTGTTTGAAGACAGCTACAGTGTACTTATATCTAATAAATACATAAATAAATAAATAAACATTTTCTAAAAAGTATAAGTAAGAAAGAAAGACCAGGCAGGCCTCCATCCTTATCTCTTTCTGTCTGTCTGTCTGTCTGATACCCTGGAACTGCAGATGGGCCACCATATAGTTGCTGGTAGTTCATCCCAGGTTCTCTGGAAGAGGAGACAATGATGTTAATTGTTGAGCCCTTTCAGTGGTCCTACCCATCTTTAAATTTTTAGAAGTATATGTGAGGCTGTGTTTATGTACATCATATGCAGATCATAAGAGGGATTTAAAATCTCCAGAATCTGACACCCTCTTCTGGAGTGTCTGAAGACAGCTACTGTGCACTTATATCTAATAAATACATAAATAAATAATTAAATAAACATTATTTAAAAAGGATAAGAAAGAAAGAAAGACCAGGCAGGCCTGCCACCCTTATCTCTGTCTGTCTGTCTGTCTGTCTGATGCCCTGTAACTGGAGATGGGCCACCATAGTGTTGCTGGTAGTTTATCCCAGGTTCTCTGGAAGAGGAGACAATGCTGTTAATTGTTGAGCCCTTTCAGTGGCCCCACCCATCTGTAAATTTTTAGAAGAAAATGTGAGTCTGTGTTTATGTACATCATATGCAGACCCTAAGAGGGATTTAGATTCTCCAGAATCTGACACCTTCTTCTGCAGTGTCTAAAGACAGCTACAGTGTACTTATATCTAATAAATACATATATAAAAAATAAATATTTTTAAAAAGGATAAGAAAGAAAGAAAGACCAGGCAGGCCTGCCATCCTTATCTCTGTCTGTCTGTCTGTCTGTTTGATACCCTGGTACTGGAGATGGGCCACCATATAGTTGCTGGTAGTTGATCCCAGGCTCTCTGGAAGAGGAGACAATGCTGTTAATTGTTGAGCCATTTCAGTGGCCCCACCCATCTTTGAATTTTTAGAAGTAAAGTTGTGCTGTGTTTATGTACATCATATGCAGACCATAAGAGGGATTTAGATTCTCCAGAATCTGACACCCTCTTCTGGATTGTTTGAAGACAGCTACATTGTACTTATATCTAATAAATACATAAATAAATAAATAAATAAACATTTTTTAAAAAGGATAAAAAAGAAAGAAAGACCAGGCAGGCCTGCCATCCTTATCTCTGTCTTTCTGTCTGTCTGTTTGTCTGTCTGATCCCCTGAAACTGGAGATGGGCCAACATATAGTTGCTGGTAGTTGATCCCAGGTTCTCTGGAAGAGGAGACAATGCTGTTAATTGTTGGTTCCTTTCAGTGGCCCCAACCATCTTTAAATTTTTAGAAGAATATGTGAGGCTGTGTTTATGTACATCATATGCAGAACATAAATGGGATTTACGTTCTGCAGAATCAAACACCCTCTTCTGGAGTGTCTGAAGATAGCTATAGTGTACTTATATCTAATAAATACATAAATAAATAAATAAACCTTTTTTAATATGATAAGAAAGAAAGAAAGACCAGGCAGGCGTGCCATCCTTATCTCTGTCTGTCTGTCTGTGTGTCTGTCTGATCCCCTGGAACTGGAGATGGGCCACCATATAATTACTGGTTATTGATCCCAGGTTCTCTGGAAGAGGAGACAATGCTGTTAATTGTTGATCCCTTTTAGTGGCCCCACCCATCTTTAAATTTTTAGAAGTATATGTGAGGCTGTGTTTATGTACATCATATGCAGACCATAAGAGGGATTTAGATTCTCCAGAATCTGACAACCTCTTCTGGAGTGTCTGAAGACAAGTATTGTGTACTTATATCTAATAAATACATTAAAAATAAATAAATAAATAAATAAATAAATAAAAATAAATAAATAAACATTTTTTTAAACGGAGAAGAAAGAAGAAAGACCATGCAGGCCTGCCATCCTTATCACTTTCTGTCTGTCTGTCTGTCTGTCTGATCCCCTGTAACTGGAGATGGGACACCATATAGTTGCTTGTAGTTGATCCCAGGTTCTCTGGAAAAGGAGACAATGCTGTTAATTGTTGAGCCCTTTCAGTGGCCCCACCCATCTTTAAATTTTTAGAAGTATATGTGAGGCTATGTTTATGTACATCAAATGCAGACCATAAGAGGGATTTAGATTCTCCAGCATATGACACCCTCTTCTGGAGTGTCTGAAGACAGCTACAGTGTACTTATGTCTAATAAATACATAAATAAACAAATAAACATTTTTAAATAAGGATAATAAAGAAAGAAAATCCAGGCAGGCCTTCCATCCTTATATCTGTCTGTCTGTCTGTCTGTCTGATTCCCTGGAACTGGAGATGGGCCACCATATAGTTGCTGGTAGTTGATCCAGGTTCTCTGGAAGAGGAGACAATGCGGTTAATTGTTGAGCCCTTTCAGTGGCCCCACACATCTTTAAATTTTTAGAAATATATGTGAGGCTGTGTTATGTACATCATATGCAGACCATAAGAGGTATTTAGATTCTCCAGAATCTGATACCCTCTTCTGGAGTGTCTGAAGACAGCTACAGTGTACTTATATCGAATAAATAAATAAATAAATAAATAAATAAATAAATAAATAAATAAATAAATAAATAAACATTTTTTAAAAAGATAAGAAAGAAAGAAAGACCAGGCAGGCCTGCCATCCTTATCTCTGTCTGTCTGTCTGTCTGATCCTCTGATACTGGATATGGGCCACCATATAGTTGCTGGTAGTTGATCCCAGGTTCTCTGGAAGAGGAGACAATGCTGTTAATTGTTGAGACATTTCAGTGGTCTCACCCATCTTTAAATATTTAGAAGTGTATGTGAGGCTGTGTTTATGTACATAATATGCAGACCATAAAAGGGATTTAGATTCTCCAGAATCTGACACCCTCTTCTGGAGTATCTGAAGACAGCTACAGTGTACTGATATCTAATAAATAAATAGATAAATAAATAAATAAATAAACATTTTTTTAAAAGGATAAGAAATAAAGAAAGACCAGGCAGGCCTACCATCCATATCTCTGTCTGTCTGTCTGTCTATCTGATCTCCGGGAACTGGAGATGGGCCACCATATAGTTGCTGGTAGTTGATCCAAGGTTCTCTGGAAGAGGAGACCATTCTGTTAATTGTTGAGCCCTTTCAGTGGCCCCACACTTCTTTAAATTTTTAGAAGTATACTTGAGGCTGTGTTTATGTACATCATATGCACATTATAAGAGGATTTAGATTCTCCAGAATCTGACTCCCTCTACTGGAGTGTCTGAAGACAGCTACAGTGTATTTATATCTAATAAATAAATAAATAAATAAATAAATAAATAAATAAATAAATAAACATTATTTAAACAGGATAAGAAATAAAGAAAGACCTGGCAGGCCTGCCATCCATATCTCTGTCTGTCTGTCTGTCTGTCTGTCTGTCTATCTGATCCCCTGGAACTGGAGATGGGCCACCATATAGTTGCTGGTAGTTGATCCCAGGTTCTCTATAAGAGGAAACAATGCTGTTAATTGTTCATCCCTTTCATTGGCCCCACACATCTTTAAATTTTTAGAAGTAAATGTGAGGCTGTGTTTATGTACATCATATGCAGACCATAAGTGGGATATAGATTCTCCAGAATCTGAAACCCTCTTCTGGAGTGTCTGAAGACAGCTACAGTGTACTTATATGTAATAAATACATAAATAAATAAATAAATAAATAAATAAATAAATAAATAAATATACATTTTTTAAAAGGGATAAGAAAGAAAGAAAAACCAGGCAGGCTTCCATCCTTGTCTGTCTTTCTCTCTGTCTGTCTGTCTTGCCTAGCCCCTTGCGTTGCCTAGCCTAGCCCCTTGCCTTGCCTAGCCCAGCCCCTTGCCTAGCCTAGCCTAGCCCAGCCCTGCCTTGCCTAGCCCTGCCTATCCCTGTCTTTAACCAGGCTGGCCTTGAACTCAGAAACTGACTGCCTCTGCCTCCAGAGTGCTCTCATTAAGAGCTCGAGCCACCACTGACTGTTGGGTTTTCTAAGTCTTACATAGGTATGGTCTGTTTCTCAACTGTGAAACCCTAATTAACACATGTAGTCTGTCCTAGGTCAGCCATAGCTACAGACTGAGGCCTTTTCTAAAACAAAACAAAAGAAAACAAAAAAATAGAAATAATAAAATAAATAAATTAAGCAACCACATGATATCTTTTCTTTCTTTCAATGATACTCAGAGTTTGAAGCAGTTCACCCATGAGACCTCAGCTCCGGACATTGAGGCTGTTTCCCTAACAAGTATTATGGCTGAACCTGAGGGGTTCTACTGCTGATTTGTGTCCCCCACTTTAAAAAAATAGTTGTTTTCAAAGGCTGCAGGTTCTTAGCTCTGTTCCTTGTTACAGTTGAGTCACAGCCCTGAAAGTTCAGTGGTAGTTAAAGGCACTGAGAAGGGCTTCCTATAGACATCAAAGACCAAGTCTTTGTTATTAAAAAGTTAATCTGGATTCCCCCACACCCTGGCATCCTTAGAATTCCTAGAAAGGAAGGCAGGGACCTGGGCAGAAGGGTGCAAGGCTACTGGTGTTTGTAAGTGGTAACAGAAAGCTTTCTCTTGTTGGTACCCTACCCCAAGTTACACTGTCACTTCTTTTTCCTAGTTGTTGTTTTGTAGGTTTGTATTCTCAACATAGACCCTTTTCCTTCCTAACCTTGGCTGTCCTGAACCTTACTGTCCTTGAACTCAGTGATTTGCCTGTCTTGCTGGGATGAAACTGTGAGCTACCATCCAGAAGGAAGCACCCTGCTGAGGTTAGATTGGGGTCTCTTCCATTTTCCTCTATGAACATGCATATGGCAGGCCTGTTCTTTCTTTTTTACTTTTCCTTTTCTTTTTAAAGATTTATTTATTTATTATATTTAAGTATGCTGTAGCTATCTTCAGACAGTCCAGAAGAGGGTGTCAGATTCTGAAGAATCTAAATCATTCTTATTGTCTGCATATGATGTATATAAACACAGCCTCACATATACTCAAAAAAAAAAAAAAAGAAAGAAAGATGTGGCTACAGAGAGGGCTCAACAATTAAGAGCATTGTCTCCTCTTCCAGAGAACCTGGGCTCAATTACCAGTATTATATATGGTGGCCCATCTCCAGTTCCAGGGGATCTAATACTCTGTTCTGGAGTCTGTGGGCACAGCATACACATGCAAAACATTCTTACACAATCATTGAGAGAGGAGAGAGAGGGGTTGAGAGAGAGGGGAGGTAATCATACCTCCTGACGAGTTTGAAGACCTGAGCTTCATCACTCACACAAATAAATAAATGCAAAATATTTTTAAAAAATAAACTCTGCCATTGCCCTTTAAAAATTCCTAGAAAACAAGTTTTATAAGCAACAGTTATATTTACTATATCTAAAGTACAGTCATGAGCATATTCTCTAAATAGAAAAAGGCCTGTTAGTCTTAGAAATGGAAAAGACAAACCAAGGAAGGTTTGCAATTACATAATGAGGCAGCTCAGCCCAGCTCTTAGGTTGGAAATAAGACTGGTGAATAGGATACACCTGAAGACAGCGAGCCATTGCTTTTTGTTTTGGAGGCTGAAAGGATACACCTGAAGACAGCCAATGCTGTGTGATGGTGATCTGGTATTTTTTTTTTAATTTTTAAAAACTTTAACCCTTTTTATAAAACCTCTTTCTTCCTTCCTTTCTTCCTTCCTTTCTTCCTTCCTTTCTTCCTTCCTTTCTTCCTTCCTTCCTTTCTTCCTTCCTTTCTTCCTTCCTTCCTTTCTTCCTTTCTTTCTTTCTTTCCCTAGCCTACCCTAGCCTACCCTATAGCCTACCCTAGCCTACCCTATAGCCTACCCTATAGCCTACCCTAGCCTACCCTATAGCCTACCCTAGCCCTGCCTAACCCTGTCTTTCACCAGGGTGGCCTCGAACTCAGAAACTTACTGCCTCTGCCTACAGAGTGCTCTCATTAAGAGCTTGAGCCACCACTGAAGGTCGGGTTTTCTAAACCTTACCTTGCTCTTGGTGTCTGTTCTCAGCTGTGAAACCCTAATTAACACAGGTAGGCAGTCCTGGGTCAGCCAGAGCTACAGACTGAGGCCTTCTCTAAAAACAAATAAAACAAAACAAAACAACAAATAGAAATAATAAAATACATAAATTAAACAACCACAGCATAGGTTTTCTCTCTCTAGGTGGTACCCAGAAATTCCAGCAGTTGGCCTGTGACACCTCAGATCAGTATATGTGAGGCTGTGTTTATGTACATCATAAGCAGACCATAAGAGAGATTTAGATTCTCCAGAATCTGACACCCTCTTTGGAGTGTCTAAAGACAGCTACAGTGTACTTATATCTAATAAATAAATAGATAAATAAATAAATAAATAAACATTTTTAAAAAAGGATAAGAAAGAAAGAAAGACCAGGCAGGCCTTCCATCCATATCTCTGTCTGTCTGTCTGTCTGTCTATCTGATCCCTGGGAACTGGAGATGGGCCACCATATAGTTGCTGGTAGTTGATCCAAGGTTCTCTGGAAGAGGAGATAATGCTGTTAATTGTTGAGCCCTTTTAGTGGCCCCACACTTCTTTAAATTTTTAGAAGTATACCTGAGGCTGTGTTTATGTACATCATATGCAGATTATAAGAGGATTTAGATTCTCCAGAATCTGACACCCTCTACTGGATTGTCTGAAGACAGCTAGAGTGTACTTATATCTAATAAATACATAAATAAATAAATAAATAAATAAATAAATAAATAAACATTTTTTTAAAAGGATAAGAAAGAAAGAAAGACCAGGCAGGCCTGCCATCCTTATCTCTGTCTGTCTGTCTGTCTGTCTGATCCCCTGGAACTGGAGATGGGCTACCATATAGTTGCTGGTAGTTCATCCCAGGTTCTCTGGAAGAGGAGACAATGCTGTTAATTGTTGAGCCCTTCCAGTGACCCCACCCATCTTTAATTTTTTAGAAGTATATGTGAGGCTGTGTTTATATATATCATATGCAGACCATAAGAGGGATTTAGATTCTCCAGAATCTCACACCCTCTACTGGAGTGTCTGAAGACAGCTACAGTGTACTTATATCTAATAAATACATAAATAAATAAATAAATAAATAAATAAATAAATAAATAAATAAACATTTTTTTAAAAGGATAAGAAAGAAAGAAAGACCAGGCAGGCCTGCCATTCTTATCTCTGTCTGTCTCTCTGTCTGTCTGACATCTGTCTGATCCCCTGGAACTCGAGATGGGCCACCATATAGTTGCTGGTAGTTCATCCCAGGTTCTCTGGAAGAGGAGACAATGCTGTTAATTGTTGAGCCCTTCCAGTGACCCCACCCATCTTTAATTTTTTAGAAGTATATGTGAGGCTGTGTTTATATATATCATATGCAGACCATAAGAGGGATTTAGATTCTCCAGAATCCTACACCCACTTCTGGAGTGTCTGAAGAAAGCTACAGTATACTTATATGTATTAAATACCTGAATAATAAATAAATAAACATTTTTTTAAAAGGATAAGAAAAAAAAAGACCAGGCAGGCCTGCCATCCTTATCTCTGTCTGTCTGTGTGTCTGTGTGTCTGTCTGATCTCCTGTAACTGGAGATCGGCCACCATATAGTTGGTGGTAGTTGAACCCAGGTTCTCTGGAAGAAGAGACAATGCTGTTAATTGTTGAGCCCTTTCAGTGGCCCCACTCATCTTTAAATTTTTAGAAGAGTATGTGAGGCTGTGTTTATGTACATGATATGCAGATCATAAGAGAGATTTAGATTCTCCAGAATCTGACACCCTCTTCTGAAGTGACTGAAGACAGCTAAAGTGTACTTATATCGAATAAATACATAAATATATAAATAAATAAATAAATAAATAAATAAATAAATAAATAAACATTTTTTAAAAAGATAAGAAAGAAAGAAAGACCAGGCAGGCCTGCCATCCTTATCTCTGTCTGTCTGTCTGTCTGTCTGATCCCCTGGAACTGGAGATGGGCCACCATATAGGTGCTGGTAGTTGATCCCAGGTTCTCTGGAAGAGGACCCAATGCTGTTAATTGTTGAGCCTTTTCAGTGGCCCCACCCATCTTTAAATTTTTAGAAGTATATGTGAGGCTGTGTTTATGTACATCATATGCAGACCATAAGAGGGATTTAGATCTCCAGAATCTGACACCCTCTTCTGGAGTGTCTGAAGACAGCTACAGTGTACTTATATCTAGTAAATACATAAATGAATAAATAAATAAATAAATAAGTAAGTAAATAAACATTTTTTAAAGGATAAAAAAGAAAGAAAGACCAGGCAGGCCTGCCATCCTTATCTCTGTCTGTCTGTCTGTCTGTCTGATCTCCTGGAACTGGAGATGGGTCACCATATAGGTGCTGGTAGTTGATCCAGGTTCTCTGGAAGAGGACCCAATGCTGTTAATTGTTGAGCCTTTTCAGTGGCCCCACCCATCTTTAAATTTTTAGAAGTATATGTGAGTCTGTGTTTATGTACATCATATGCAGACCATAAGAGGGATTTAGATCTCCAGAATCTGACACCCTCTTCTGGAGTGTCTGAAGGCAGCTACAGTGTACTTATATCGAATAAATACATAAATAAATAAATAAATAAATAAATAAATAAATAAATAAACAAACAAACATTTTTTTAAAAGGATAAGAAAGAAGACCTGGCAGGCCTGCCATCCTTATCTCTGTCTGTCTGTCTGTCTGTCTGTCTGATCCTCTGATACTGGATATGGGCCACCATATAGTTGCTGGTAGTTGATCCCAGGTTCTATGGAAAGGAGACAATGCTGTTAATGGTTGAGACCTTTCAGTGGTCCCACCCATCTTTAAATATTTAGAAGTATATGTGAGGCTGTGTTTATGTACATCATAAGCAGACCATAAGAGAGATTTAGATTCTCCAGAATCTGACACCCTCTTTGGAGTGTCTAAAGACAGCTACAGTGTACTAATATCTAATAAATAAATAGATAAATAAATAAATAAATAAATAAATAAATAAGTAAATAAACATTTTTTAAAAAGGATAAGAAAGAAAGAAAGACCAGGCAGGCCTTCCATCCATATCTCTGTCTGTCTGTCTGTCTGTCTATCTGATCCCCGGGAACTGGAGTAGGGCCACCATATAGTTGCTGGTAGTTGATCCAAGGTTCTCTGGAAGAGGAGATAATGCTGTTAATTGTTGAGCCCTTTTAGTGGCCCCACACTTCTTTAAATTTTTAGAAGTATACCTGAGGCTGTGTTTATATACATCATATGCAGATTATAAGAGGATTTAGATTCTCCAGAATCTCACACCCTCTACTGGAGTATCTGAAGACAGCTACAGTGTACTTATATCTAATAAATACATGAATAAATAAATAAATAAATAAATAAATAAATAAATAAACATTTTTTAAAAGGATAAGAAAGAAAGAAAGACCAGGCAGGCCTGCCATTCTTATCTCTGTCTGTCTCTCTGTCTGTCTGACATCTGTCTGATCCCCTGGAACTGGAGATGGGCCACCATATAGTTGCTGGTAGTTCATCCCAGGTTCTCTGGAAGAGGAGACAATGCTGTTAATTGTTGAGCCCTTCCAGTGACCCCACCCATCTTTAATTTTTTAGAAGTATATGTGAGGCTGTGTTTATATATATCATATGCAGACCATAAGAGGGATTTAGATTCTCCAGAATCCTACACCCACTTCTGGAGTGTCTGAAGACAGCTACAGTATACTTATATGTATTAAATACCTGAATAATAAATAAATAAACATTTTTTTAAAAGGATAAGAAAAAAAAAGACCAGGCAGGCCTGCCATCCTTATCTCTGTCTGTCTGTCTGTCTGACATCTGTCTGATCCCCTGGAACTCGAGATGGGCCACCATATAGTTGCTGGTAGTTCTTCCCAGGTTCTCTGGAAGAGGAGACAATGCTGTTAATTGTTGAGCCCTTCCAGTGACCCCACCCATCTTTAATTTTTTAGAAGTATATGTGAGGCTGTGTTTATATATATCATATGCAGACCATAAGAGGGATTTAGATTCTCCAGAATCCTACACCCACTTCTGGAGTGTCTGAAGACAGCTACAGTATACTTATATGTATTAAATACCTGAATAATAAATAAATAAACATTTTTTTAAAAGGATAAGAAAAAAAAGACCAGGCAGGCCTGCCATCCTTATCTCTGTCTGTCTGTGTGTCTGTGTGTCTGTCTGATCTCCTGTAACTGGAGATCGGCCACCATATAGTTGGTGGTAGTTGAACCCAGGTTCTCTGGAAGAAGAGACAATGCTGTTAATTGTTGAGCCCTTTCAGTGGCCCCACTCATCTTTAAATTTTTAGAAGAGTATGTGAGGCTGTGTTTATGTACATGATATGCAGATCATAAGAGAGATTTAGATTCTCCAGAATCTGACACCCTCTTCTGAAGTGACTGAAGACAGCTAAAGTGTACTTATATCGAATAAATACATAAATATATAAATAAATAAATAAATAAATAAATAAATAAATAAATAAACATTTTTTAAAAAGATAAGAAAGAAAGAAAGACCAGGCAGGCCTGCCATCCTTATCTCTGTCTGTCTGTCTGTCTGTCTGATCCCCTGGAACTGGAGATGGGCCACCATATAGGTGCTGGTAGTTGATCCCAGGTTCTCTGGAAGAGGACCCAATGCTGTTAATTGTTGAGCCTTTACAGTGGCCCCACCCATCTTTAAATTTTTAGAAGTATATGTGAGGCTGTGTTTATGTACATCATATGCAGACCATAAGAGGGATTTAGATCTCCAGAATCTGACACCCTCTTCTGGAGTGTCTGAAGACAGCTACAGTGTACTTATATCTAGTAAATACATAAATGAATAAATAAATAAGTAAGTAAATAAACATTTTTTTAAAGGATAAAAAAGAAAGAAAGACCAGGCAGTCCTGCCATCCTTATCTCTGTCTGTCTGTCTGTCTGTCTGATCTCCTGGAACTGGAGATGGGTCACCATATAGGTGCTGGTAGTTGATCCCAGGTTCTCTGGAAGAGGACCCAATGCTGTTAATTGTTGAGCCTTTTCAGTGGCCCCACCCATCTTTAAATTTTTAGAAGTATATGTGAGTCTGTGTTTATGTACATCATATGCAGACCATAAGAGGGATTTAGATCTCCAGAATCTGACACCCTCTTCTGGAGTGTCTGAAGGCAGCTACAGTGTACTTATATCGAATAAATACATAAATAAATAAATAAATAAATAAATAAATAAACAAACAAACATTTTTTTAAAAGGATAAGAAAGAAGACCTGGCAGGCCTGCCATCCTTATCTCTGTCTGTCTGTCTGTCTGTCTGTCTGATCCTCTGATACTGGATATGGGCCACCATATAGTTGCTGGTAGTTGATCCCAGGTTCTATGGAAGAGGAGACAATGCTGTTAATGGTTGAGACCTTTCAGTGGTCCCACCCATCTTTAAATATTTAGAAGTATATGTGAGGCTGTGTTTATGTACATCATAAGCAGACCATAAGAGAGATTTAGATTCTCCAGAATCTGACACCCTCTTTGGAGTGTCTAAAGACAGCTACAGTGTACTAATATCTAATAAATAAATAGATAAATAAATAAATAAATAAATAAACATTTTTTAAAAAGGATAAGAAAGAAAGAAAGACCAGGCAGGCCTTCCATCCATATCTCTGTCTGTCTGTCTGTCTGTCTATCTGATCCCCGGGAACTGGAGTAGGGCCACCATATAGTTGCTGGTAGTTGATCCAAGGTTCTCTGGAAGAGGAGATAATGCTGTTAATTGTTGAGCCCTTTTAGTGGCCCCACACTTCTTTAAATTTTTAGAAGTATACCTGAGGCTGTGTTTATGTACATCATATGCAGATTATAAGAGGATTTAGATTCTCCAGAATCTCACACCCTCTACTGGAGTGTCTGAAGACAGCTACAGTGTACTTATATCTAATAAATACATAAATAAATAAATAAATAAATAAATAAATAAATAAATAAACATTTTTTTAAAAGGATAAGAAAGAAAGAAAGACCAGGCAGGCCTGCCATTCTTATCTCTGTCTGTCTCTCTGTCTGTCTGACATCTGTCTGATCCCCTGGAACTGGAGATGGGCCACCATATAGTTGCTGGTAGTTCATCCCAGGTTCTCTGGAAGAGGAGACAATGCTGTTAATTGTTGAGCCCTTCCAGTGACCCCACCCATCTTTAATTTTTTAGAAGTATATGTGAGGCTGTGTTTATATATATCATATGCAGACCATAAGAGGGATTTAGATTCTCCAGAATCCTACACCCACTTCTGGAGTGTCTGAAGACAGCTACAGTATACTTATATGTATTAAATACCTGAATAATTAAATAAATAAACATTTTTTTAAAAGGATAAGAAAAAAAAAGACCAGGCAGGCCTGCCATCCTTATCTCTGTCTGTCTGTCTGTGTGTCTGTCTGATCTCCTGTAACTGGAGATCGGCCACCATATAGTTGGTGGTAGTTGAACCCAGGTTCTCTGGAAGAAGAGACAATGCTGTTAATTGTTGAGCCCTTTCAGTGGCCCCACTCATCTTTAAATTTTTAGAAGAGTATGTGAGGCTGTGTTTATGTACATGATATGCAGATCATAAGAGAGATTTAGATTCTCCAGAATCTGACACCCTCTTCTGAAGTGACTGAAGACAGCTAAAGTGTACTTATATCGAATAAATAAATAAATAAATAAATAAATAAACATTTTTTAAAAAGATAAGAAAGAAAGAAAGACCAGGCAGGCCTGCCATCCTTATCTCTGTCTGTCTGTCTGTCTGATCCTCTGATACTGGATATGGGCCACCATATAGTTGCTGGTAGTTGATCCCAGGTTCTCTGGAAGAGGAGACAATGCTGTTAATTGTTGAGACATTTCAGTGGTCTCACCCATCTTTAAATATTTAGAAGTGTATGTGAGGCTGTGTTTATGTACATAATATGCAGACCATAAAAGGGATTTAGATTCTCCAGAATCTGACACCCTCTTCTGGAGTATCTGAAGACAGCTACAGTGTACTGATATCTAATAAATAAATAGATAAATAAATAAATAAATAAATAAACATTTTTTTAAAAGGATAAGAAATAAAGAAAGACCAGGCAGGCCTACCATCCATATCTCTGTCTGTCTGTCTGTCTATCTGATCTCCGGGAACTGGAGATGGGCCACCATATAGTTGCTGGTAGTTGATCCAAGGTTCTCTGGAAGAGGAGACCATTCTGTTAATTGTTGAGCCCTTTCAGTGGCCCCACACTTCTTTAAATTTTTAGAAGTATACTTGAGGCTGTGTTTATGTACATCATATGCACATTATAAGAGGATTTAGATTCTCCAGAATCTGACTCCCTCTACTGGAGTGTCTGAAGACAGCTACAGTGTATTTATATCTAATAAATAAATAAATAAATAAATAAATAAATAAATAAATAAACATTATTTAAACAGGATAAGAAATAAAGAAAGACCTGGCAGGCCTGCCATCCATATCTCTGTCTGTCTGTCTGTCTGTCTGTCTATCTGATCCCCTGGAACTGGAGATGGGCCACCATATAGTTGCTGGTAGTTGATCCCAGGTTCTCTATAAGAGGAAACAATGCTGTTAATTGTTCATCCCTTTCATTGGCCCCACACATCTTTAAATTTTTAGAAGTAAATGTGAGGCTGTGTTTATGTACATCATATGCAGACCATAAGTGGGATATAGATTCTCCAGAATCTGAAACCCTCTTCTGGAGTGTCTGAAGACAGCTACAGTGTACTTATATGTAATAAATACATAAATAAATAAATAAATAAATAAATAAATAAATAAATATACATTTTTTAAAAGGGATAAGAAAGAAAGAAAAACCAGGCAGGCTTCCATCCTTGTCTGTCTTTCTCTCTGTCTGTCTGTCTTGCCTAGCCCCTTGCGTTGCCTAGCCTAGCCCCTTGCCTTGCCTAGCCCAGCCTCTTGCCTAGCCTAGCCTAGCCCAGCCCTGCCTTGCCTAGCCCTGCCTATCCCTGTCTTTAACCAGGCTGGCCTTGAACTCAGAAACTGACTGCCTCTGCCTCCAGAGTGCTCTCATTAAGAGCTCGAGCCACCACTGACTGTTGGGTTTTCTAAGTCTTACATAGGTATGGTCTGTTTCTCAACTGTGAAACCCTAATTAACACATGTAGTCTGTCCTAGGTCAGCCATAGCTACAGACTGAGGCCTTTTCTAAAACAAAACAAAAGAAAACAAAAAAATAGAAATAATAAAATAAATAAATTAAGCAACCACATGATATCTTTTCTTTCTTTCAATGATACTCAGAGTTTGAAGCAGTTCACCCATGAGACCTCAGCTCCGGACATTGAGGCTGTTTCCCTAACAAGTATTATGGCTGAACCTGAGGGGTTCTACTGCTGATTTGTGTCCCCCACTTTAAAAAAATAGTTGTTTTCAAAGGCTGCAGGTTCTTAGCTCTGTTCCTTGTTACAGTTGAGTCACAGCCCTGAAAGTTCAGTGGTAGTTAAAGGCACTGAGAAGGGCTTCCTATAGACATCAAAGACCAAGTCTTTGTTATTAAAAAGTTAATCTGGATTCCCCCACACCCTGGCATCCTTAGAATTCCTAGAAAGGAAGGCAGGGACCTGGGCAGAAGGGTGCAAGGCTACTGGTGTTTGTAAGTGGTAACAGAAAGCTTTCTCTTGTTGGTACCCTACCCCAAGTTACACTGTCACTTCTTTTTCCTAGTTGTTGTTTTGTAGGTTTGTATTCTCAACATAGACCCTTTTCCTTCCTAACCTTGGCTGTCCTGAACCTTACTGTCCTTGAACTCAGTGATTTGCCTGTCTTGCTGGGATGAAACTGTGAGCTACCATCCAGAAGGAAGCACCCTGCTGAGGTTAGATTGGGGTCTCTTCCATTTTCCTCTATGAACATGCATATGGCAGGCCTGTTCTTTCTTTTTTACTTTTCCTTTTCTTTTTAAAGATTTATTTATTTATTATATTTAAGTATGCTGTAGCTATCTTCAGACAGTCCAGAAGAGGGTGTCAGATTCTGAAGAATCTAAATCATTCTTATTGTCTGCATATGATGTATATAAACACAGCCTCACATATACTCAAAAAAAAAAAAAGAAAGAAAGATGTGGCTACAGAGAGGGCTCAACAATTAAGAGCATTGTCTCCTCTTCCAGAGAACCTGGGCTCAATTACCAGTATTATATATGGTGGCCCATCTCCAGTTCCAGGGGATCTAATACTCTGTTCTGGAGTCTGTGGGCACAGCATACACATGCAAAACATTCTTACACAATCATTGAGAGAGGAGAGAGAGGGGTTGAGAGAGAGGGGAGGTAATCATACCTCCTGACGAGTTTGAAGACCTGAGCTTCATCACTCACACAAATAAATAAATGCAAAATATTTTTAAAAAATAAACTCTGCCATTGCCCTTTAAAAATTCCTAGAAAACAAGTTTTATAAGCAACAGTTATATTTACTATATCTAAAGTACAGTCATGAGCATATTCTCTAAATAGAAAAAGGCCTGTTAGTCTTAGAAATGGAAAAGACAAACCAAGGAAGGTTTGCAATTACATAATGAGGCAGCTCAGCCCAGCTCTTAGGTTGGAAATAAGACTGGTGAATAGGATACACCTGAAGACAGCGAGCCATTGCTTTTTGTTTTGGAGGCTGAAAGGATACACCTGAAGACAGCCAATGCTGTGTGATGGTGATCTGGTATTTTTTTTTTAATTTTTAAAAACTTTAACCCTTTTTATAAAACCTCTTTCTTCCTTCCTTTCTTCCTTTCTTCCTTCCTTTCTTCCTTCCTTTCTTTCTTCCTTTCTTCCTTCCTTTCTTCCTTCCTTTCTTCCTTCCTTCCTTCCTTCCTTTCTTTCCCTAGCCTACCCTATAGCCTACCCTAGCCTACCCTATAGCCTACCCTATAGCCTACCCTATAGCCTACCCTATAGCCTACCCTATAGCCTACCCTAGCCCTGCCTAACCCTGTCTTTCACCAGGGTGGCCTCGAACTCAGAAACTTACTGCCTCTGCCTACAGAGTGCTCTCATTAAGAGCTTGAGCCACCACTGAAGGTCGGGTTTTCTAAACCTTACCTTGCTCTTGGTGTCTGTTCTCAGCTGTGAAACCCTAATTAACACAGGTAGGCAGTCCTGGGTCAGCCAGAGCTACAGACTGAGGCCTTCTCTAAAAACAAATAAAACAAAACAAAACAACAAATAGAAATAATAAAATACATAAATTAAACAACCACAGCATAGGTTTTCTCTCTCTAGGTGGTACTCAGAAATTACAGCAGTTGGCCTGTGACACCTCAGCTCAGTATATGTGAGGCTGTGTTTATGTACATCATAAGCAGACCATAAGAGAGATTTAGATTCTCCAGAATCTGACACCCTCTTTGGAGTGTCTAAAGACAGCTACAGTGTACTTATATCTAATAAATAAATAGATAAATAAATAAATAAATAAATAAACATTTTTAAAAAAGGATAAGAAAGAAAGAAAGACCAGGCAGGCCTTCCATCCATATCTCTGTCTGTCTGTCTGTCTGTCTATCTGATCCCCGGGAACTGGAGATGGGCCACCATATAGTTGCTGGTAGTTGATCCAAGGTTCTCTGGAAGAGGAGATAATGCTGTTAATTGTTGAGCCCTTTTAGTGGCCCCACACTTCTTTAAATTTTTAGAAGTATACCTGAGGCTGTGTTTATGTACATCATATGCAGATTATAAGAGGATTTAGATTCTCCAGAATCTGACACCCTCTACTGGAGTGTCTGAAGACAGCTAGAGTGTACTTATATCTAATAAATACATAAATAAATAAATAAATAAATAAATAAATAAATAAATAAATAAATAAACATTTTTTAAAAGGATAAGAAAGAAAGAAAGACCAGGCAGGCCTGCCATTCTTATCTCTGTCTGTCTCTCTGTCTGTCTGACATCTGTCTGATCCCCTGGAACTCGAGATGGGCCACCATATAGTTGCTGGTAGTTCATCCCAGGTTCTCTGGAAGAGGAGACAATGCTGTTAATTGTTGAGCCCTTCCAGTGACCCCACCCATCTTTAATTTTTTAGAA
This sequence comes from Mus caroli, assembly GCF_978045245.1. Taxonomy (NCBI): domain Eukaryota; kingdom Metazoa; phylum Chordata; class Mammalia; order Rodentia; family Muridae; genus Mus; species Mus caroli. Next base: position 92,293 of record NW_028227349.1, read on the forward strand.
GTATATGTGAGGCTGTGTTTATATATATCATATGCAGACCATAAGAGGGATTTAGATTCTCCAGAATCCTACACCCACTTCTGGAGTGTCTGAAGACAGCTACAGTATACTTATATGTATTAAATACCTGAATAATAAATAAATAAACATTTTTTTAAAAGGATAAGAAAAAAAAAGACCAGGCAGGCCTGCCATCCTTATCTCTGTCTGTCTGTCTGTCTGTGTGTCTGTCTGATCTCCTGTAACTGGAGATCGGCCACCATATAGTTGGTGGTAGTTGAACCCAGGTTCTCTGGAAGAAGAGACAATGCTGTTAATTGTTGAGCCCTTTCAGTGGCCCCACTCATCTTTAAATTTTTAGAAGAGTATGTGAGGCTGTGTTTATGTACATGATATGCAGATCATAAGAGAGATTTAGATTCTCCAGAATCTGACACCCTCTTCTGAAGTGACTGAAGACAGCTAAAGTGTACTTATATCGAATAAATACATAAATATATAAATAAATAAATAAATAAATAAATAAATAAATAAATAAACATTTTTTAAAAAGATAAGAAAGAAAGAAAGACCAGGCAGGCCTGCCATCCTTATCTCTGTCTGTCTGTCTGTCTGTCTGTCTGATCCTCTGATACTGGATATGGGCCACCATATAGTTGCTGGTAGTTGATCCCAGGTTCTCTGGAAGAGGAGACAATGCTGTTAATTGTTGAGACATTTCAGTGGTCTCACCCATCTTTAAATATTTAGAAGTGTAAGTGAGGCTGTGTTTATGTACATCATATGCAGACCATAAAAGGGATTTAGATTCTCCAGAATCTGACACCCTCTTCTGGAGTATCTGAAGACAGCTACAGTGTACTGATATCTAATAAATAAATAAATAAATAAATAAATAAATAAATAAATAAATAAATAAATCAATAAACATTTTTTTAAAAAAATAAGAAAGAAAGAAAGTCCAGGCAGGCCTTCCATCCATATCACTGTCTGTCTGTCTGTCTGTCTATCTGATCCCCGGGAACTGGAGATGGGCCACCATATAGTTGCTGGTAGTTGATCCAAGATTCTCTGGAAGAGGAGATAATGCTGTTAATTGTTGAGCCCTTTTAGTGGCCCCACACTTCTTTAAATTTTTAGAAGTATACCTGAGGCTGTGTTTATGTACATCATATGCAGATTATAAGAGGATTTAGATTCTCCAGAATCATACACCCTCTACTGGAGTGTCTGAAGACAGCTACAGTGTACTTATATCTAATAATACATAAATAAATAAATAAATAAACATTTTTTTAAAAGGATAAGAAAGAAAGAAAGACCAAGCAGGCCTTCCATCCTTATCTCTGTCTGGCTGTCTGGCTGTCTGATCCCCTGGAACTAAAGGTGGGCCACCATATAGTTGCTGGTAGTTGATCCCAGGTTCTCTGGAAGAGGAGACAATGCTGTTAATTTTTGAGCCCTTTCAGGGACTCCACCCATCTTTAAATTTTTAGAAGTATATGTGAGACTGTGTTTATGTACATCATATGCAGACCATTAGAGGGATTTATATTCTCCAGATTCTGACACCCTATTCTGGAGTGTCTGAAGATAGCTACAGTATACTTATATCTAATAAATACATAAATAAATAAAAATAAATAAATAAATAAATAAACATTTTTAAAAATGGATAAGAAAGAAAGAAAGAAAGACCAGGCAGGCATGCCATCCTTATCCTTGTCTGTTTCTCTGTCTGTCTGTCTGATCCCCTGGAACTGGAGATGGGCCACCATATAGTTGATGGTAGTTGATCCCAGGTTCTCTGGAGAGGAGCTAATGCTGTTAATTGTTGAGCCCTTTCAGTGGTCCCACCCATCTTTAAATTTTTAGAAGTATATGTGAGGCTGTGTTTATGTACATCATATGCAGACCATAAGAGGGATTTAGATTCTGCAGAATGTGACACCCTCTACTGGAGTGTCAGAAGACAGCTACAGTGTACTTATATCTAGTAAATACTTAAATGAATAAATAAATAAATAAATAAATAAGTAAGTAAACATTTTTTTAAAGGATAAAAAAGAAAGAAAGACCAGGCAGGCCTGCCATCCTTATCTCTGTCTGTCTGTCTGTCTGTCTGATCCCCTGGAACTGGAGATGGGCCACCATATAGGTGCTGGTAGTTGATCCCAGGTTCTCTGGAAGAGGACCCAATGCTGTTAATTGTTGAGCCTTTTCAGTGGCCCCACCCATCTTTAAATTTTTAGAAGTATATGTGAGGCTGTGTTTATGTACATCATATGCAGACCATAAGAGGGATTTAGATCTCCAGAATCTGACACCCTCTTCTGGAGTGTCTGAAGACAGCTACAGTGTACTTATATCTAGTAAATACATAAATGAATAAATAAATAAATAAATAAGTAAGTAAATAAACCTTTTTTTAAAGGATAAATAAGAAAGAAAGACCAGGCAGGCCTGCCATCCTTATCTCTGTCTGTCTGTCTGTCTGTCTGATCTCCTGGAACTGGAGATGGGCCACCATATAGGTGCTGGTAGTTGATCCCAGGTTCTCTGGAAGAGGACCCAATGCTGTTAATTGTTGAGCCTTTTCAGTGGCCCCACCCATCTTTAAATTTTTAGAAGTATATGTGAGTCTGTGTTTATGTACATCATATGCAGACCATAAGAGGGATTTAGATCTCCAGAATCTGACACCCTCTTCTGGAGTGTCTGAAGGCAGCTACAGTGTACTTATATCAAATAAATACATAAATAAATAAATAAATAAATAAATAAATAAATAAATAAATAAACATTTTTTTAAAAGGATAAGAAAGAAGACCTGGCAGGCCTGCCATCCTTATCTCTGTCTGTCTGTCTGTCTGTCTGTCTGATCCTCTGATACTGGATATGGGCCACCATATAGTTGCTGGTAGTTGATCCCAGGTTCTATGGAAGAGGAGACAATGTTGTTAATGGTTGAGACCTTTCAGTGGTCCCACCCATCTTTAAATATTTAGAAGTATATGTGAGGCTGTGTTTATGTACATCATAAGCAGACCATAAGAGAGATTTAGATTCTCCAGAATCTGACACCCTCTTTGGAGTGTCTAAAGACAGCTACAGTGTACTAATATCTAATAAATAAATAGATAAATAAATAAATAAATAAATAAATAAATAAATAAATAAATAAACATTTTTTAAAAAGGATAAGAAAGAAAGAAAGACCAGGCAGGCCTTCCATCCATATCTCTGTCTGTCTGTCTGTCTGTCTATCTGATCCCCGGGAACTGGAGTAGGGCCACCATATAGTTGCTGGTAGTTGATCCAAGGTTCTCTGGAAGAGGAGATAATGCTGTTAATTGTTGAGCCCTTTTAGTGGCCCCACACTTCTTTAAATTTTTAGAAGTATACCTGAGGCTGTGTTTATGTACATCATATGCAGATTATAAGAGGATTTAGATTCTCCAGAATCTCACACCCTCTACTGGAGTGTCTGAAGACAGCTACAGTGTACTTATATCTAATAAATACATAAATAAATAAATAAATAAATAAATAAATAAATAAACATTTTTTTAAAAGATTAAGAAAGAAAGAAAGACCAGGCAGGCCTGCCATTCTTATCTCTGTCTGTCTCTCTGTCTGTCTGACATCTGTCTGATCCCCTGGAACTCGAGATGGGCCACCATATAGTTGCTGGTAGTTCATCCCAGGTTCTCTGGAAGAGGAGACAATGCTGTTAATTGTTGAGCCCTTCCAGTGACCCCACCCATCTTTAATTTTTTAGAAGTATATGTGAGGCTGTGTTTATATATATCATATGCAGACCATAAGAGGGATTTAGATTGTCCAGAATCCTACACCCACTTCTGGAGTGTCTGAAGACAGCTACAGTATACTTATATGTATTAAATACCTGAATAATTAAATAAATAAACATTTTTTTAAAAGGATAAGAAAAAAAAAGACCAGGCAGGCCTGCCATCCTTATCTCTGTCTGTCTGTCTGTGTGTCTGTCTGATCTCCTGTAACTGGAGATCGGCCACCATATAGTTGGTGGTAGTTGAACCCAGGTTCTCTGGAAGAAGAGACAATGCTGTTAATTGTTGAGCCCTTTCAGTGGCCCCACTCATCTTTAAATTTTTAGAAGAGTATGTGAGGCTGTGTTTATGTACATGATATGCAGATCATAAGAGAGATTTAGATTCTCCAGAATCTGACACCCTCTTCTGAAGTGACTGAAGACAGCTAATGTGTACTTATATCGAATAAATACATAAATAAATAAATAAATAAATAAATAAATAAATAAATAAACATTTTTTAAAAAGATAAGAAAGAAAGAAAGACCAGGCAGGCCTGCCATCCTTATCTCTGTCTGTCTGTCTGTCTGATCCTCTGATACTGGATATGGGCCACCATATAGTTGCTGGTAGTTGATCCCAGGTTCTCTGGAAGAGGAGACAATGCTGTTAATTGTTGAGACATTTCAGTGGTCTCACCCATCTTTAAATATTTAGAAGTGTATGTGAGGCTGTGTTTATGTACATCATATGCAGACCATAAAAGGGATTTAGATTCTCCAGAATCTGACACCCTCTTCTGGAGTATCTGAAGACAGCTACAGTGTACTGATATCTAATAAATAAATAGATAAATAAATAAATAAATAAATAAATAAATAAATAAACATTTTTTTAAAAGGATAAGAAATAAAGAAAGACCAGGCAGGCCTACCATCCATATCTCTGTCTGTCTGTCTGTCTATCTGATCTCCGGGAACTGGAGATGGGCCACCATATAGTTGCTGGTAGTTGATCCAAGGTTCTCTGGAAAAGGAGACCATTCTGTTAATTGTTGAGCCCTTTCAGTGGCCCCACACTTCTTTAAATTTTTAGAAGTATACTTGAGGCTGTGTTTATGTACATCATATGCACATTATAAGAGGATTTAGATTCTCCAGAATCTGACTCCCTCTACTGGAGTGTCTGAAGACAGCTACAGTATATTTATATCTAATAAATAAATAAATAAATAAATAAATAAATAAATAAATAAATAAACATTATTTAAACAGGATAAGAAATAAAGAAAGACCTGGCAGGCCTGCCATCCATATCTCTGTCTGTCTGTCTGTCTGTCTATCTGATCCCCTGGAACTGGAGATGGGCCACCATATAGTTGCTGGTAGTTGATCCCAGGTTCTCTGGAAGAGGAGACAATGCTGTTAATGTTGAGCCCTTTCTTTCTTTCTTTCTTTTTTTTTTTTTTTTTTTTTTTTTTGGTTTTTTCGAGACAGGGTTTCTCTGTGTAGCCCTGGCTGTCCTGGAACTCACTTTGTAGACCAGGCTAGCCGGGAACTCAGAAATCCGCCTGCCTCTGCCTCCCGAGTGCTGGGATTAAAGGCGTGTGCCACCACGCCCGGCTTGTTAAGCCCTTTCAATGGCCCTACACATGTTTAAATTTTTAGAAGTGTATGTGAGGCTATGTTTATGTACATCATATGCAGACCAGAAGAGGGATTTAGATTCATCAGAATCTGACACCCTCTACTGGAGTGTCTGAAGACAGCTACTGTGTACTTATATCTAATAAATAAATAAATAAATAAATAAATAAATAAATAAATAAACATTATTTAAACAGGATAAGAAAGAAAGAAAGACCAGGCAGGCCTTCCATCCATATCTCTGTCTGTCTGTCTGTCTGTCTGTCTGTCTGTCTATCTGATCCCCGGGAACTGGATATGGGCCACCATATAGTTGCTGGTAGTTGATCCCAGGTTCTCTGGAAGAGGAGACAATGCTGTTAATTGTTGAGCCCTTTCAGTCGCCCCACCCATCCTTAAATTTTTAGAAGTGTATGTGAGGCTGTGTTAATGTACATCATATGCAGACCTTAAGTGGGATTTAGATTGTCCAGAATCTGACACCCTCTTCTGGAGTGTCTGAAGACAGCTACAGTGTATTTATATCTAATAAATAAATAAATAAATAAATAAATAAATAAATAAATGAATAAACATTTTTTAAAATGGATAAGAAATAAAGAAAGACCAGGCAGGAGTGCCATACTTATCTCTGTCTGTCTATCTGTCTGTCTGATCCCCTGGAACTGGAGATGGTCCATCATATACTTGCTGGTAGTTGATCCCAGGTTCTCTGGAAGAGGAGACAATGCTGTTATTTGTTGAGCCCTTTAAGTGGCCCCACCCATCTTTAAATTTTTAGAAGTGTATGTGAATCTCTGTTTATGTACATCATATGCATACCATAAGAGGGATTTAGATTCTCCAGAATCTGACACCCTCTTCTGGAGTTTCTGAAGACAGCTACAGTGTACTTATATCTAATAAATATATAAATAAATAAATAAATAAATAAACATTTTTTAAAAAGGATAAGAAAGAAAGAAAGACCAGGCAGGCCTGCCATCCTTATCTCTGTCTGTCTGTCTCTCTGTCTGTCTGATCCCCTGGAACTGGAGATGGGCCACCATATAGTTGCTGGTAGTTGGTCCCAGGTTCTCTGGAAGAGGAGACAATGCTGTTAATTGTTGAGCCCTTTCAGTGGCCCCACCAATCTTTATATTTTTAGAAGTATATGTGAGTCTCTGTTTATGTACATCATATGCAGACCATTAGAGGGGTTTAGATTCTCCAGATTCTGACACCCTCTACTGGAGTATCTGAAGACAGCTACAGTGTACTTATATCGAATAAATACATAAAAAAATAAATAAATGAATAAATAAATAAATAAATAAGTAAATAAATAAATAAACATTTTTTAAAAAGGATAAGAACGAAAGAAAGACCTGGCAGGCCTGCCATCCTTATCTCTGTCTGTCTGTCTGTCTGTCTGTCTGATCCTCTGATACTGGATATGGGCCACCATATAGTTGCTGGTAGTTGATCCCAGGTTCTCTGGAAGGGGAGACAATGCTGTTAATTGTTGAGACCTTTCAGTGGTCCCACCCATCTTTAAATATTTAGAAGTGTATGTGAGGCTGTTTTTATGTACATCATATGCAGACCATAAGAGGGTTTTAGATTCTCCAGAATCTGACACCCTCTACTGGATTGTCTGAACAGCTACAGTGTACTTATATCTAATAAATACATAAATAAATAAATAAATAAATAAATAAATAAATAAATAAATAAACATGTTTTAAAAAGGATAAGAAAGAAAGAAAGACCAGGCAGGCATGCCATCCATATCTCTGTCTGTTTGTCTGTCTGTCTATCTGATCCCCGGAAATGGAGATGGGCCACCATATAGTTGCTGGTAGTTGATCCCAGGTTCTCTGGAAGAGGAGAAAATGCTGTTACTGTTGAGTCCTTTCAGTGGCCCCACCCATCTTTAAATTTTTAGAAGTGTATGTGAGGCTGTGTTTATGTACATCATATGCAGACCAGAAGAGGGATTTAGATTCATCAGAATCTGACACCCTCTTCTGGAGTGTCTGAAGACAGCTACAGTGTATTTATATCTAATAAATAAATAAATAAATAAATAAATAAATAAATAAACATTTTTTAAAATGGATAAGAAATAAAGAGAGACCAGGCAGGAGTGCCATCCTTATCTCTGTCTGTCTATCTGTCTGTCTGATCCCCTGGAACTGGAGATGGTCCATCTTATACTTGCTGGTAGTTGATCCCAGGTTCTCTGGAAGAGGAGACAATGCTGTTATTTGTTGAGCCCATTAAGTGGCCCCACCCATCTTTAAATTTTTAGAAGTATATGTGAGGCTCTGTTTATGTACATCATATGCAGACCATAAGAGGGATTTAGATTCTCAGGAATCTGACACCCTCTTCTGGATTGTCTGAAGACAGCTACAGTGTACTTATATCTAATAAATAAATAAATAAATAAATAAATAAATAAATAAATAAATAAATAAATAAATACATAAATCAATAAACATTTTTTAAAAAAAATAAGAAAGAAAGAAAGTCCAGGCAGGCCTTCCATCCATATCTCTGTCTGTCTGTCTGTCTGTCTCTCTGATCCCCGGGAACTGGAGATGGGCCACCATATAGTTGCTGGTAGTTGATCCAAGATTCTCTGGAAGAGGAGATAATGCTGTTAATTGTTGAGCCCTTTTAGTGGCCCCACACTTCTTTAAATTTTTAGAAGTATACCTGAGGCTGTGTTTATGTACATCATATGCAGATTATAAGAGGATTTAGATTCTCCAGAATCAGACACCCTCTACTGGAGTGTCTGAAGACAGCTACAGTGTACTTATATCTAATAATACATAAATAAATAAATAAATAAACATTTTTTTAAAAGGATAAGAAAGAAAGAAAGACCAAGCAGGCCTTCCATCCTTATCTCTGTCTGGCTGTCTGGCTGTCTGATCCCCTGGAACTAAAGGTGGGCCACCATATAGTTGCTGGTAGTTGATCCCAGGTTCTCTGGAAGAGGAGTGAATGCTGTTAATTTTTGAGCCCTTTCAGGGACCCCACCCATCTTTAAATTTTTAGAAGTATATGTGAGACTGTGTTTATGTACATCATATGCAGACCATTAGAGGGATTTATATTCTCCAGATTCTTACACCCTATTCTGGAGTGTCTGAAGATAGCTACAGTATACTTATATCTAATAAATAAATAAATAAATAAATAAATAAATAAATAAATAAAAATAAATAAATAAATAAACATTTTTAAAAATGGATAAGAAAGAAATAAAGAAAGACCAGGCAGGCATGCCATCCTTATCCTTGTCTGTTTCTCTGTCTGTCTGTCTGATCCCCTGGAACTGGAGATGGGCCACCATATAGTTGATGGTAGTTGATCCCAGGTTCTCTGGAGAGGAGATAATGCTGTTAATTGTTGAGCCCTTTCAGTGGTCCCACCCATCATTAAATTTTTAGAAGTATATGTGAGGCTGTGTTTATGTACATCATATGCAGACCATAAGAGGGATTTAGATTCTGCAGAATGTGACACCCTCTACTGGAGTGTCAGAAGACAGCTACAGTGTACTTATATCTAGTAAATACTTAAATGAATAAATAAATAAATAAATAAGTAAGTAAATAAACATTTTTTTAAAGGATAAAATAGAAAGAAAGACCAGGCAGGCCTGCCATCCTTATCTCTGTCTGTCTGTCTGTCTGTCTGATCCCCTGGAACTGGAGATGGGCCACCATATAGGTGCTGGTAGTTGATCCCAGGTTCTCTGGAAGAGGACCCAATGCTGTTAATTGTTGAGCCTTTTCAGTGGCCCCACCCATCTTTAAATTTTTAAAAGTATATGTGAGGCTGTGTTTATGTACATCATATGCAGACCATAAGAGGGATTTAGATCTCCTGAATCTGACACCCTCTTCTGGAGTGTCTGAAGACAGCTACAGTGTACTTATATCTAGTAAATACATAAATGAATAAATAAATAAATAAATAAGTAAGTAAATAAACATTTTTTTAAAGGATAAAAAAGAAAGAAAAACCAGGCAGGCCTGCCATCCTTATCTCTGTCTGTCTGTCTGTCTGTCTGATCCCCTGGAACTGGAGATGGGCCACCATATAGGTGCGGGTAGTTGATCCCAGGGTCTCTGGAAGAGGACCCAATGCTGTTAATTGTTGAGCCTTTTCAGTGGCCCCACCCATCTTTAAATTTTTAGAAGTATATGTGAGTCTGTGTTTATGTACATCATATGCAGACCATAAGAGGGATTTAGATCTCCAGAATCTGACACCCTCTTCAGGAGTGTCTGAAGGCAGCTACAGTGTACTTATATCGAATAAATAAATAAATAAATAAATAAATAAATAAATAAACAAACATTTTTTTAAAAGGATAAGAAAGAAAGAAGACCTGGCAGGCCTGCCATCCTTATCTCTGTCTGTCTGTCTGTCTGTCTGTCTGTCTGTCTGATCCCCTGGAACTGGATATGGGCCACCATATAGGTGCTGGTAGTTGATCCCAGGTTCTCTGGAAGAGGACCCAATGCTGTTAATTGTTGAGCCTTTTCAGTGGCCCCACCCATCTTTAAATTTTTAGAAGTATATGTGAGTCTGTGTTTATGTACATCATATGCAGACCATAAGAGGGATTTAGATCTCCAGAATCTGACACCCTCTTCTGGAGTGTCTGAAGGCAGCTACAGTGTACTTATATCTAATAAATACATAAATAAATAAATAAATAAATACATAAATAAACAAACATTTTTTTAAAAGGATAAGAAAGAAAGAAGACCTGGCAGGCCTTCCATCCTTATCTCTGTCTGTCTGTCTGTCTGTCTGTCTGTCTGATCCTCTGATACTGGAGATGGGCCACCATATAGTTGCTGGTAGTTGATCCCAGGTTCTATGGAAGAGGAGACAATGCTGTTAATTGTTGAGACCTTTCAGTGGTCCCACCCATCTTTAAATATTTAGAAGTATACGTGAGGCTGTGTTTATGTACATCATAAGCAGACCATAAGAGAGATTTAGATTCTCCAGAATCTGACACCCTCTTTGGAGTGTCTAAAGACAGCTACAGTGTACTAATATCTAATAAATAAATAGATAAATAAATAAATAAATAAATAAATAAATAAACATTTTTAAAAAAGGATAAGAAAGAAAGAAAGACCAGGCAGGCCTTCCATCCATATCTCTGTCTGTCTGTCTGTCTGTCTGTCTATCTGATCCCCGGGAACTGGAGATGGGCCACCATATAGTTGCTGGTAGTTGATCCAAGGTTCTCTGGAAGAGGAGATAATGCTGTTAATTGTTGAGCCCTATTAGTGGCCCCACACTTCTTTAAAGTTTTAGAAGTATACCTGAGGCTGTGTTTATGTACATCATATGCAGATTATAAGAGGATTTAGATTCTCCAGAATCTGACACCCTCTACTGGAGTGTCTGAAGACAGCTACAGTGTACTTATATCTAATAAATACATAAATAAATAAATAAATAAATAAATAAATAAATATATAAATAAATAAATATTTTTTTAAAAGGATAAGAAAGAAAGAAAGACCAGGCAGGCCTGCCATTCTTATCTCTGTCTGTCTCTCTGTCTGTCTGACATCTGTCTGATCCCCTGGAACACGAGATGGGCCACCATATAGTTGCTGGTAGTTCATCCCAGGTTCTATGGAAGAGGAGACAATGCTGTTAATTGTTGAGCCCTTCCAGTGACCCCACCCATCTTTAATTTTTTAGAAGTATATGTGAGGCTGTGTTTATATATATCATATGCAGACCATAAGAGGGATTTAGATTCTCCAGAATCCTACACCCACTTCTGGAGTGTCTGAAGACAGCTACAGTATACTTATATGTATTAAATACCTGAATAATTAAATAAATAAACATTTTTTTAAAAGGATAAGAAAAAAAAAGACCAGGCAGGCCTGCCATCCTTATCTCTGTCTGTCTGTCTGTGTGTCTGTCTGATCTCCTGTAACTGGAGATCGGCCACCATATAGTTGGTGGTAGTTGAACCCAGGTTCTCTGGAAGAAGAGACAATGCTGTTAATTGTTGAGCCCTTTCAGTGGCCCCACTCATCTTTAAATTTTTAGAAGAGTATGTGAGGCTGTGTTTATGTACATGATATGCAGATCATAAGAGAGATTTAGATTCTCCAGAATCTGACACCCTCTTCTGAAGTGACTGAAGACAGCTAATGTGTACTTATATCGAATAAATAAATAAATAAATAAATAAATAAATAAATAAATAAATAAATAAATAAACATTTTTTAAAAAGATAAGAAAGAAAGAAAGACCAGGCAGGCCTGCCATCCTTATCTCTGTCTGTCTGTCTGTCTGTCTGTCGGATCCTCTGATACTGGATATGGGCCACCATATAGTTGCTGGTAGTTGATCCCAGGTTCTCTGGAAGAGGAGACAATGCTGTTAATTGTTGAGACATTTCAGTGGTCTCACCCATCTTTAAATATTTAGAAGTGTATGTGAGGCTGTGTTTATGTACATCATATGCAGACCATAAAAGGGATTTAGATTCTCCAGAATCTGACACCCTCTTCTGGAGTATCTGAAGACAGCTACAGTGTACTGATATCTAATAAATAAATAGATAAATAAATAAATAAATAAATAAACATTTTTTTAAAAGGATAAGAAATAAAGAAAGACCAGGCAGGCCTACCATCCATATCTCTGTCTGTCTGTCTGTCTATCTGATCTCCGGGAACTGGAGATGGGCCACCATATAGTTGCTGGTAGTTGATCCAAGGTTCTCTGGAAGAGGAGACCATTCTGTTAATTGTTGAGCCCTTTCAGTGGCTCCACACTTCTTTAAATTTTTAGAAGTATACTTGAGGCTGTGTTTATGTACATCATATGCACATTATAAGAGGATTTAGATTCTCCAGAATCTGACTCCCTCTACTGGAGTGTCTGAAGACAGCTACAGTGTATTTATATCTAATAAATAAATAAATAAATAAATAAATAAATAAATAAATAAATAAATAAATAAACATTATTTAAACAGGATAAGAAATAAAGAAAGACCTGGCAGACCTGCCATCCATATCTCTGTCTGTCTGTCTGTCTGTCTATCTGATCCCCTGGAACTAGAGATGGGCCACCATATAGTTGCTGGTAGTTGATCCCAGGTTCTCTGGAAGAGGAGACAATTCTGTTAATTGTTGAGCCCTTTCAGTGGCCCCACCCATCTATAAATTTTTAGAAGTATATGTGAGGCTGTGTTTATGTACATCATATGCAGCCCATAAGAGGGATTTAGATTCTCCAGAATCTTACACCCTTTTCTGCAGTGTCTCAAGACAGCTACACTGTACTTATATCTAATAAATAAATAAATAAATAAATAAATAAATAAATAAATAAATAAATAAACATTTTTTAAAAGGGATAAGAAAGAAAGAACAACCAGGCAGGCCTGCCATACTTGTCTGTCTGTCTTACTGTCTTGCCTAGCCCCTTGCCTAGCCTAGCCTAGCCTAGCCCCTTGCCTAGCCTAACCTAGCCCCTTGCTTAGCCTAGCCCTGCCTTGCCTAGCCCTGCCTATCCCTGTCTTTAACCAGGCTGGCCTCGAAATCAGAAACTGACTGCCTCTCCCTCCAGAGTGCTCTCATTAAGAGCTCGAGCCACCACTGACTGTTGGGTTTTCTAAGTCTTACATAGGTATGGTCTTTTTCTCAGCTGTGAAACCGTAATTAACACATGTAGTCTGTCCTAGGTCAGCCATAGCTACAGACTGAGGCCTTTTCTAAAACAAAACAAAAGAAAACAAAAAATAGAAATAATAAAATAAATAAATTAAGCAACCACATGATATCTTTTCTTTCTTTCAATGATACTCAGAGCTTGAAGCAGTTCACCCATGAGACCTCAGCTCCGGACATTGAGGCTGTTTCCCTAACAAGTATTATGGCTGAACCTGAGGGGTTCTACTGCTGATTTGTGTCCCCCACTTTAAAAAAATAGTTGTTTTCAAAGGCTGCAGGTTCTTAGCCCTGTTCCTTGTTACAGTTGAGTCACAGCCCTGAATGTTCAGTGGTAGTTAAAGGCACTGAGAAGGGCTTCCTATAGACATCAAAGACCAAGTCTTTGTTATTAAAAAGTTAATCTGGATTCCCCCACCCCCTGAGGGTTTGTATTCTCAACATAGACCCTTTTCCTTCCTAACCTTGGCTGTCCTGAACCTTACTGTCCTTGAACTCAGTGATTTTCCTGTCTTGCTGGGATTAAACTGTGAGCTACCATCCAGAAGGAAGCACCCTGCTGAGGTTAGATTGGGGTCTCTTCCATTTTCCTCTATGAACATGCATATGGCAGGCCTGTTCTTTCTTTTTTACTTTTCCTTTTCTTTTTAAAGATTTATTTATTTATTATATCAAAGTATGCTGTAGCTATGTTCAGACACTCCAGAAGAGGGTGTCAGATGCTGAAGAATCTAAATCATTCTTATTGTCTGCATATGATGTATATAAACACAGCCTAACATATACTCAAAAAAAAAAGAAAGAAAGAAAGAAAGAAAGAAAGAAAGAAAGAAAGAAAGAATGAAAGAAAGAAAGAAAGAAAGAAAGATGTGGCTACAGAGAGGGCTCAACAATTAAGAGCATTGTCTCCTCTTCCAGAGAACCTGGGCTCAATTACCAGTATATATATATGGTGGCCCATCTCCAGTTCCAGGGGATCTATTACTCTGTTCTGGAGTCTGTGGGCACAGCATACACATGCAAAACATTCTTACACTAAAAATAAAATAGATCATTCAGAGAGAGGACAGAGAGTGGGTGAGAGAGAGGGGAGGTAATTATAACTCCTGACGAGTTTGAAGACCTGAGCTTCATCACTCACACAAATAAATACATGCAAAATAATTTTTATTGAGCAACAGTTATATTTACTATATCTAAAGGACAGTCATGAGCATATTCTCTAAATAGAAAAAGGCCTGTTAGTCTTAGAAATGGAAAAGACAAACCAAGGAAGATTTGCAATTACATAATGAGGCAGCTCAGCCCAGCTCTTAGGTTGGAAATAAGACTCGAGAATAGGATACACATGAAGCCAGCCAGCCATTGCTTTTTGTTTTGGAGGCTGAAAGGATACACCTGAAGACAGCCAATGCTGTGTTTGCTTGATGGTGATCTGGTAATTTTTTTTTTTTTTAATTTTTAAAAACTTTAACACTTTTTATAAAACTTTTATAAAAACTTTTTATTCTCCTTTCTTTCTTTCTTTCTTTCTTTCTTTCTTTCTTTCTTTCTTTCTTTCTTTCTTTCTTTCTTTCTTTTTTTCAGGGTTTCTCACCATATTGCAGGTACTACAAGTTTGATTTTCTTATTTTTCGACTGTTTCAGGGTTTCTCACCATATTGCAGGTCCTACTGTGTGATTTTCTCATTTTGACTTTTTCAGGGTTTCTTATCATATTCCAAGTCCTAGAGTGTGATTTTCTCATTTTTCGACTTTTTCAGGGATTCTCACCATATTGCAGGTCCTACAAGTGTGAATTTCTTAATTTTCGACTTTTGCAGGGTTTCTCACCATGTTCCAGCTACTACAGTGTATTTTTCTCATTTTTTAAAATTTTCACGGTCTCTCATCTTATTCCAAGTCGAACAGTGTAATTTTCTCATTTTTCGACTCTTTCAGGGTTTCTCACCATATTGCAGGTACTACAAGTTTGATTTTCTTATTTTTCAAATGTTTCAGGGTTTCTCACCATATTCCAGGTCCTACTGTGTGATTTTCTCACGTTAAGACTTTTTCAGTGTTTCTCACCAATATTCTAGGTACTACAGTGTGATTTTCTCATTTTTTGACTTTTTCAGGTTTTCTCATCATATTCCAAGTCCTAGAGTGTGATTTTCTCTTTTTAGGACTTTTTCAGGGTTTCTCAAAAATATTCCAGGTCCTACAGTGTAATTTTCTCATTTTTTGACTTTTTCAGGGTTTCTCACCATATTACAAGTCCTATAGTGTGATTTTCTCATTTTTTGACTTTTTCAGGGTTTCTCATCTTACTCCAAGTCCTACAGTGTGATTTTCTCATTTTTCGACTTTTTCAAGGTTTCTCACCATATTGCAGGTCCTACAAGTGTGATTTTCTTATTGTTGGACTTTTTCAGGGTTTCTCACCATATTCCAGCTCCTACAGTGCATTTTTGTCATTTTTTGTCTTTTTCACGGTTTCTCATCTTATTCCAAGTCCTACAGTGTGATTTTCTCATTTTTCGACTTTTTAAGGGTTTCTCACCATATTGCAGTGCTACTGTGTGATTTTCTCATTTTTAGACTTTTTCAGGGTTTCTCACCATATTCCAGGTACTACTGTGTGATTTTCTCATTTTTTGACTTTTTCAGGGTTTCTCACCATATTCCAAGTCCTATAGTGTGATTTTCTCATTTTTTGACTTTTTCAGGGTTTCTCATCTTACTCCAAGTCCTACAGTGTGATTTTCTCATTTTTCGACTTTTTCAGGGTTTCTCACCATATTGCAGGTCCTACAAGTGTGATTTTCTTATTGTTGGACTTTTTCAGGTTTTTCTCACCATATTCCAGCTCCTACAGTGCATTTTTGTCATTTTTTGTCTTTTTCACGGTTTCTCATCTTATTCCAAGTCCTACAGTGTGATTTTCTCATTTTTCGACTTTTTAAGGGTTTCTTACCATATTGCAGGTCCTACTGTGTGATTTTCTCATTTTTAGACTTTTTCAGGGTTTCTCACCATATTCCAGGTACTACTGTGTGATTTTCTCATTTTTTGACTTTTTCAGGGTTTCTCATCATATTCCAAGTCCTAGAGTGTGATTTTCTCTTTTTAAGACTTTTTAAGGGTTTCTCACCATATTCCAGGTCCTACAGTGTGATTTTCTCAATTTTTGACTTTTTCAGGTTTTCTCATCATATTCCAAGTCCTAGACTGTGATTTTCTCTTTTTTCTACTTTTTCAGGGTTTCTCACCATATTCCAGGTCCTACAGGGTGATTTTCTCATTTTTTGACTTTTTCAGGGTTTCTCATCTTACTCCAAGTCCTACAGTGTGATTTTCTCATTTTTCGACTTTTTCAGGGTTTCTCACCATATTGCAGGTCCTACTGTGTGATTTTCTCATTTTTAGACTTTTTCAGTGTTTACTCACCATATTCAAGGTACTACAGTGTTATTTTCTCATTTTTTGACTTTTTCAGGGTTTCTCATCTTATTCCAAGTCCTACAGTGTGATTTTCTCATTTTTCGACTTTTTCAGGGTTTCTCACCATATTGCAGGTCCTACTGTGTGATTTTCTCATTTTTAGACTTTTTCAGGGTTTCTCACCATATTCCAGGTACTACTGTGTGATTTCTCATTTTTTGACTTTTTCAGGGTTTCTCATCATATTCCAAGTCCTAGAGTGTGATTTTCTCTTTTTTCGACTTTTTCAGGGTTTCTCACCATATTCCAGGTCCTACAGTGTGATTTTCTCATTTTTTGACTTTTTCAGGGTTTCTCACCATATTCCAGCTCCTACTGCGTGATTTTCTCATTTTTCGACTTTTTCAGGGTTTCTCACCATATTCCAAGTCCTACAGTGTGATTTTCTCATTTTTTGACATTTTCAGGGTTTGTCACCATATTCCAGGTACTACAGTGTGATTTTCTTATTTTAGACTTTTTCAGTGTTTCTCACCAAATTCCAGGACCTACTGCGTGATTTTCTCATTTTTGACTTTTTCAGGATTTCTCACCATATTCCATGTCCTACACTGTAATTTTCTCATTTTTCGACTTTTTCAGGGTTTTTCACCATATTGGAGGTCCTACAAGTGTGATTTTCTTATTTTTCGACTTTTTCAGGGTTTCTCATCATATTCCAGCTCCTACAGTGTATTATTCTCATTTTTTTGATTTTTTCACGGTTTCTCATCTTATTCCAAATCCTACAGTGTTATTTTCTCATTGTTGGAATTTTTCAGGGTTTCTCACCATATTGCAGGTACTACAAGTTTGATTTTCTTATTTTTCGACTGATTCAGTGTTTCTCACCATATTGCAGGTCCTATTGTGTGATTTTTCTCATTTTTCGACTTTTTCAGGGTTTCTCATCTTATTCCAAGTCCTAGGTGTAATTTTTCTAATTTTTAGACTTTTTCAGAATTTCTCACCATATTCCAGGTTCTACATTGTGATTTTTCTCATTTTTTGAATTTTTCAGGGTTGCTCACCATATTTCAGCTCCTACCGTGTATTTTTGTCATTTTTTGTCTTTTTCACGGTTTCTCATCTTATTCCAAGTCCTATATTGTGATTTTCTCCTTTTTTGACGTTTTCAGGGTTTCTCACCATATAGCAGGTACTACAAGTTTGATTTTCTTATTTTTCTATCTTTCAGGGTTTCTCACCATATTCCAGGTCCTGCTGTTTGATTTTCTCATTTTTAGACTTTTTCATGGTTTCTCACCATATTCCAGGTACTACAGTGTGCTTTTCTCATTTTTTTGACCTTTTCAGGGTTTCTCATCATATTCCAAGTCCTAGAGTGTGATTTTCTCTTTTTTCGACTATTTCAGAGTTTCTCACCATATTCCAGGTCCTACAGTGTGATTTTCTCATTTTAAGGCTTTTCAGGGTTTCTCAACATATTCCAGGTACTACAGTGTGATTTTCTCATTTTTTGACTTTTTCAGGGTTTCTCATCTTATTCCAAGTCCTAAAGTATGATTTTCTCATTTTAAGACTTTTTCAGGGTTTCTCACCATATTCCAGGTCCTACAGTGTGATTTTCTCATTTTTCGACTTTTTCAGGGTTTCTCACCATATTGGAGGTTCTACAAGTGTGATTTTCTTATTTTTCGACTGATTCAGTGTTTCTCACCATATTGCAGGTCCTACAGTGTGATTTTATCATTTTTCGACTTTTTCAGGGTTTCTCACCATATTGGAGGTTCTACAAGTGTGATTTTCTTATTTTTTGACTGCTTCAGGGTTTCTCACCATATTCCAGGTCCTACACTGTAATTTTCTCATTTTTCGACTTTTTCAGGGTTTTTCACCCTATTGGAGGTCCTACAAGTGTGATTTTCTTATTTTTCGACTTTTTCAGGGTTTCTCATCATATTCCAGCTCCTACAGTGTATTATACTCATTTTTTTGATTTTTTCACGGTTTCTCATCATATTCCAAATCCTATAGTGTGATTTTCTCATTTTTTGACTTTTTCAGTGTTTCTCACCATATTGCAGGTCCTACTGTGTCATTTTTCTCATTTTTAGACTTTTTCAGTGTTTACTCACCATATTCAAGGTACTACAGTGTGATTTTCTCATTTTTTTGACTTTTTCAGGGTATATCATCATATTCCAAGTCCTAGAGTGTGATTTTCTCTTTTTTCGACTCTTTCAGAGTTTCTCACCATATTCCAGGTCCTACAGTGTGATTTTCTCATTTTAAGACTTTTTCAGGGTTTCTCAACACATTCCAGGTACTACAGTGTGATTTTCTCATTTTTCGACTTTTTCAGGGTTCCTCATCATATTCCAAGTCCTAGAGTGTGATTTTTCTAATTATTGACTTTTTCACGGTTGCTCACCATATTCCATCTTCTACAGTGTGATTTTCTCATTTTTCGACTTTTTCAGGGTTTTTCATCATATTCCAAGTTCTATAGTGTGATTTTCTCATTTTTTGACTTTTTCAGGGTTTCTCACCATATTCCAGGTCCTACAGTGTGATTTTCTCATTTTTCGACTTTTTCAGGGTTTCTCACCATAATGAAGGTCAAACAAGTGTGAGTTTCTTATTTTTCGACTTTTTCAGGTTTTCTCACCATATTCCAGCTCCTACAGTGTATTTTTCTCATTTTTAGACTTTTTCACGTTTTCTCACAATATTCCTGGTCCTACTGAGTGATTTTCTCATTTTTCGACTTTTTCAGGGTTTCTCACCATATTCCAAGTCCTACAGTGTGATTTTCTCATTTTTTGACTTTTTCAGAATTTCTCACCCTATTGCAGGTCCTACAAGTGTGAATTTCTTATTTTTTGACTTTTTCAGGATTGCTCACCATATTCCATCTTCTACAGTGTGATTTTCTCATTTTTCAACTTTTTCAGGGTTTCTCATCTTATTCCAAGTCCTACAGTGTGATTTTCTCATTTTTTGACTTTTTCAGGGTTTCTTATCATATTCCAAGTCCTAGACTGTGATTTTTCTAATTTTTCGACTTTTTCAGATTATATCACCATATTCCTTTTACTACAGTGTTGTTTCTCATTTTTTGACTTTTTCAAGGTTCCTCACCATATTCAATGTCCTACAGTGTGATTTTCTCATTTTAAGACTTTTTCAGGGTTTGTCACCATATTCCAGGTACTACAGTGTAATTTTCTTATTTTAGACTTTTTCAGTGTTTCTCACCAAATTCCAGGACCTACTGCGTGATTTTCTCATTTTTCGACTTTTTCAGGGTTTCTCACCATATTCCATGTCCTACACTGTGATTTTCTCATTTTTCGACTTTTTCAGGGTTTTTCACCATATTGGAGGTCCTACAAGTGTGATTTTCTTATTTTTCGACTTTTTCAGGGTTTCTCATCATATTCCAGCTCCTACAGTGTATTATTCTCATTTTTTGACTTTTTCACGTTATCTCATCATATTCCAAATCCTACAGTGTGATTTTCTCATTTTTGGAATTTTTCAGGGTTTCTCAACATATTGCAGGTACTACAAGTTTGATTTTCTTATTTTTCGACTGTTTCAGTGTTTCTCACCATATTCCAGGTTCCACAGTGTGATTTTTCTCATTTTTTGACTTTTTCAGGATTGCTCAACATATTCCATCTTCTACAGTATGATTTTCTCATTTTTCAACATTTTCAGGGTTTCTCATCTTATTCCAAGTCCTACAGTGTGATTTTCTCATTTTTTGACTTTTTCAGGGTGTCTCATCTTATTCCAAGTCATACAGTGTGATTTTCTCATTTTTCGACTTTTTCAGGGTTTCTCACCATATTGCAGGTCCTACAAGTGTGAATTCTTATTTTTTGACTTTTTCAGGTTTCTCACCATATTCCAGCTCCTTCAGTGTATTTTTCTCATTTTTTGACTTTTTTCAGGGTTTCTCACCATATTGCAGATATGACAAATTTGATTTTCTTATTTTTCGACTGCTTCAGGGTTTCTCACCATATTCCAGGTCCTACTGTGTGATTTCTCATTTTTAGACTTTTTCAGTGTTTTCTCACCATATTCAAGGTACTACAGTGTTATTTTCTCATTTTTTGACTTTTTCAGGTTTTTCTCATCATATTCCATGTCCTATAGGGTGATTTTCTCTTTTTTTCGACTTTTAAAGTGTTTTCTCAACATATTCCAGGTCCTACAGTGTGATTTTCTCATTTTAAGACTTTTTCACGGTTTCTAAACATATTCCAGGTCCTACAGTGTAATTTTCTCATTTTTTGACTTTTTCAGTGTTTCTCACCATATTGCAGGTCCTACTGTGTGATTTTCTCATTTTTAGACTTTTTCAGTGTTTATCCACCATATTCAAGGTACTACAGTGTTATTTTCTCATTTTTTTGACTTTTTCAGGTTTTCTCATCTTATTCCAAGTTCCTACAGGGTGATTTTCTCTTTTTTGACTTTTAAAGGGTTTCTCAACATATTCCAGGTCCACCAGTGTAATTTTCTCATTTTTGTGACTTTTTTCAGTGTTTCTCACCATATTGCAGGTCCTACAAGTGTGAATTTTTAATTTTTCGACTTTTTTCAGAGTTACTCACCATATTCCAGGTCCTAAGGTGTGATTTTTTCATTTCAAGATTTTTCAGTGTTTTCCACCATATTCCAGGTCCTACTGCCTGATGTTCTCATTTTTCGACTTTTTTCAGGGTTTCTCACCATATTCCAAGTCCTACAGTATGATTTTCTCATTTTTTTGACATTTTCAGGGTTTGTCACCATATTCCAGGTACTACAGTGTGATTTTCTTATTTTAGACTTTTTTCAGTGCTTCTAACCAAATTCCTGGACCTACTGCGTGATTTTCTCATTTTTGACTTTTTCAGGGTTTCTCACCATATTCCATGTCCTACACTGTAATTTTCTCATTTTTCGACTTTTTCAGGGTTTTTCACCATATTGGAGGTCCTACAAGTGTGATTTTCTTATTTTTCGACTTTTTTAGGTTTTCTCATCTTATTCCAGCTCCTACAGTGTATTATTCTCATTTTTTGATTTTTTTCACGGTTTCTCATCATATTCCAAATCCTACAGTGTGATTTCTCATTTTTGGAATTTTTCAGGGTTCTCACCATATTGCAGGTTCTACATTGTGATTTTTCTCATTTTTTGAATTTTTCAGGGTTGCTCACCATATTTCAGCTCCTACAGTGTATTTCTGTCATTTTTTGTCTTTTTCACGGTTTCTCATCTTATTCCAAGTCCTATATTTTGATTTTCTACTCTTTTGACTTTTTTAGGGTTTCTCACCATTTTGCAGGTACTACAAGTTTGATTTTCTTATTTTTCGATCTTTCAGGTTTCTCACCATATTCCAGGTCCTACTGTTTTGATTTTCTCATTTTTAGAATTTTTCAGGGTTTCTCACCATATTCCAGGTCCTACAGTGTGATTTTCTCGTTTTAAGACTTTTTCAGGGTTTCTCAACACATTCCAGGTACTACAGTGGTGATTTTCTCATTTTTTCGACTTTTTCAGGGTTCTTCATCTTATTCCAAGTCCTACAGTGTGATTTTCTCGTTTTAAGACTTTTTCAGGGTTTCTCAACACATTCCAGCTTTACAGTGTATTTTTCTCATTTTTTGACTTTTTAACGGTGTACTCATCATTTTCTAAATCCTACAGTGTGATTTTCACATTTTTGGAAATTTTCAGGGTTTCTCACCTATTGCAGGTACTACAAGTTTGATTTTCTTATTTTTTGACTGTTTAAGTGTTTATCACCATATTGCAGGTCCTACTGTGTGATTTTCTCATTTTGAGACTTTTTCAGTGTTTCTCACCATATTCCAGCTACTACAGTGTGATTTTCTCATTTTTCGACTTTTTCAGGGTTCCTCATCATATTCCAAGTCCTAGAGTGTGATTTTTCTAATTATTGACTTTTTCACGGTTGCTCACCATATTCCATCTTCTACAGTGTGATTTTCTCATTTTTCGACTTTTTCAGGGTTTTTCATCATATTCCAAGTTCTATAGTGTGATTTTCTCATTTTTTGACTTTTTCAGGGTTTCTCACCATATTCCAGGTCCTAGAGTGTGATTTTCTCATTTTTCGACTTTTTCAGGGTTTCTCACCATAATGGAGGGTCAAACAAGTGTGAGTTTCTTATTTTTCGACTTTTTCAGGTTTTCTCACCATATTCCAGCTCCTACAGTGTATTTTTCTCATTTTTAGACTTTTTCACGTTTTCTCACAATATTCCTGGTCCTACTGCGTGATTTTCTCATTTTTCGACTTTTTCAGGTTTCTCACCATATTCCAAGTCCTACAGTGTGATTTTCTCATTTTTTGACTTTTTCAGAATTTCTCACCCTATTGCAGGTCCTACAAGTGTGAATTTCTTATTTTTTGACTTTTTCAGGGTTTTTCACCATATTCTAGCTCCTTCAGTGTATTTTTCTCATTTTTTGACTTTTTCAGGGTTTCTCACCATATTGCAGATATGACAAATTTGATTTTCTTATTTTTCGACTGCTTCAGGGTTCCTCACCATATTCCAGGTCCTACTGTGTGTTTTTCTCATTTTTAGACTTTTTCAGTGTTTTCTCACCATATTCAAGGTACTACAGTGTTATTTTCTCATTTTTTGACTTTTTCAGGTTTTCTCATCATAATCCATGTCCTAGAGGGTGATTTTCTCTTTTTTCGACTTTAAAATTGTTTCTCAACCTATTCTAGGTCCTACAGTGTAATTTTCTCATGTTTTGACTTTTTCAGTGTTTCTCACCATATTGCAGGTCCTACAAGTCTGAATTTCTCATTTTTCGACTTTTTCAGAGTTACCATATTCCAGGTCCTACAGTGTGATTTTCTCATTTTAAGATTTTTCAGTGTTTCTCAACATATTGCAGGTCCTACTGTGTGATTTTCTCATTTTAAGACTTTTTCAGGGTTTCTTTTTTTTTTGATTTTTAATATTTTTATTACATATTTTCCTCAATTACATTTCCAATGCTATCCCAAAAGTCCCCCATAGCGCCCCCCACTTCCCTACCCACCCATTCCCATTCTTTTGGCCCTGGCATTCCCCTATATTGGGGCATATAATGTTTGCAAGTCCAATGGGCCTCTTTTTCCATTGATGGCCGACTAGGCCATCTTTCGATACATATGCAGCTAGAGACAAGAGCTCCGGGGTTCTGGTTAGTACATCATGTTGTTCCAACAATAGGGTTGCAGATCCCTTTAGCTCCTTGGGTACTTTCTCTAGCTTCTCCATTGGGAGCCCTGTGATACATCCAATAGCTGACTGTGAACATCCACTCCTGTGTTTGCTAGGCCCCGGCATCGTCTCACAAAGACAGCTATATTTGGGTCCTTTCAGCAAAATCTTGCTAGTGTATGCAATGGTGTCAGCGTTTAGAAGCTGATTATGGGATGGATCCCTGGATATGGCAGTCTCTAAATGGTCCATCCTTTCCTCACAGCTATGAACTTTGTCTCTGTAACTCCTTCCCTGGGTGTTTTGTTCCCAATTCTAAGAAGGTGCACAGTGTCCACACTTTGGTCTTCATTCTTCTTGAGTTTCATGCGTTTATCAAATTGTATCTTATATCTTGGGTATCCTAAGTTTTGGGCTAATATCCACTTATCAGCGAATACATATTGTGTGAGTTCTTTTGTGATTGTGTTACTTCACTCAAGATGATGCCCTCCAGGTCCTTCCATTTGGCTAGGAATTTCATAAATTCATTCTTTTTAATAGCTGAGTAGTACTCCATTGTGTAAATGTACCATAATTTCTGTATCCATTCCTCTGTTGAGGGACATCTGGTTTATTTCCAGCTTCTGGCTATTATAAAGAGGGCTGCTATGAACATAGTGGAGCATGTGTCCTTTTTACCGGTTGGGACATCTTCTGGATATATGCCCAGGAGAGGTATTGCTGGATCCTCCGGTAGTACTATGTCCAATTTTCTGAGGAACCGCCAGACTGATTTCCAGAGTGGTTGTACAAGCTTGCAATCCCACCAACAATGGAGGAGTGTTCCTCTTTCTCCACATCCTTGCCAGCATCTGCTGTCACCTGAATTTTTGATCTTAGCCATTCTGACTGGTGTGAGGTGGAATCTCAGGGTTGTTTTGATTTGCATTTCCCTGATGATTAAGGATGTTGAACAGTTTTTCAGGTGTTTCTCTGCCATTCGGTATTCCTCAGGTGAGAATTCTTTGTTCAGTTCTGAGCCCCATTTTTTAATGGGGTTATTTGACTTTCTGGAGTCCACCTTCTTGAGTTCTTTATATATATATTGGATATTAGTCCCTTATCTGATTTAGGATAGGTGAAGATCCTTTCCCAATCTGTTGGTGGTTTTTTTGTCTTATTGATGGTGTCTTTAGCCTTGCAGAAGCTTTGTAGTTTCATGAGGTCCCACTTGTCAATTCTCGATCTTACAGCACAAGCCATTACTGTTCTATTCAGGAATTTTTCCCCTGTGCCCATATCTTCAAGGCTTTTCCCCACTTTCTCCTCTATAAGTTTCAGTGTCTCTGGTTTTATGTGAAGTTCCTTGATCCACTTAGACTTGACCTTAGTACAAGGAGATAGGAATGGATCGATTCGCATTCTTCTACATTTTAACAACCAGTTGTGCCAGCACCATTTGTTGAAAATGCTGTCTTTCTTCCACTGGATGTTTTTAGCTCCCTTGTCGAAGATCAAGTGACCATAGGTGTGTGGGTTCATTTCTGGGTCTTCAATTCTATTCCATTGGTCTATTTGTCTGTCACTATACCAGTACCATGCAGTTTTTATCACAATTGCTCTGTAGTAGAGCTTTAGGTCCGGCATGGTGATTCCACCAGAGGTTCTTTTATCTTTGAGAAGAGTTTTTGCTATCCTAGGTTTTTTGTTATTCCAGATGAATTTGCAGATTGCACTTTCTAATTCGTTGAAGAATTGATTTGGAATTTTGATGGGGATTGCATTGAATCTGTAGATTGCTTTTGGCAAGATAGCCATTTTTACAATGTTGATCCTGCCAATCCATGAGCATGGGAGATCTTTCCATCTTCTGAGATCTTCTAGAATTTCTTTCTTCAGAGACTTGAAGTTTTTATTATACAGATCTTTCACTTCCTTAGTTAGAGTCACGCCAAGATATTTTATATTATTTGTGACTATTGAGAAGGGTGTTGTTTCCCTAATTTCTTTCTCAGCCTGTTTATTCTTTGTGTAGAGAAAGGCCATTGATTTGTTTGAGTTAATTTTATATCCAGCTACTTCACCGAAGCTGTTTATCAGGCTTAGGAGTTCTCTTGTGGAATTTTTAGGGTCACTTATATATACTATCATATCATCTGCAAAGAGTGATATTTTGACTTCATCTTTTCCAATTTGTATCCCTTTGATCTCCTTTTGTTGTCGAATTGCTCTGGCTAGGACTTCATGTACAATGTTGAATAGGTATGGAGAAAGTGGACAGCCTTGTCTAGTCCCTGATTTTAGAGGGATTGCTTCAAGCTTCTCACCATTTACTTTGATGTTGGCTACTGGTTTGCTGTAGATTGCTTTTATCATGTTTAGGTATGGGCCTTGAATTCCTGATCTTTCCAAGACTTTTATCATGAATGGGTGTTGGATCTTGTCAAATGCTTTTTCCGCATCTAACGAGATGACCATGTGGTTTTTGTCTTTGAGTTTGTTTATATACTGGATTACGTTGATGGATTTCCGTATATTGAACCATCCCTGCATCCCTGGGATGAAACCTACTTGGTCAGGATGGATGATTGTTTTGATGTGTTCTTGGATTCGGTTAGCAAGAACTTTATTGAGGATTTTTGCATCAATATTCATAAGGGATATTGGTCTGAAGTTTTCTATCTTTGTTGGGTCTTTTTGTGGTTTAGGTATCAGAGTAATTGTGGCTTCATAGAATGAGTTGGGTAGAGTACCTTCTGTTTCTATTTTGTGGAATAGTTTGTGAAGAACTGGGATTAGATCTTCTTTGAAGGTCTGATAGAACTCTGCACTAAACCCATCTGGTCCTGGGCTTTTTTTAGTTGGGAGACTATCAATGACTGCTTCTATTTCTTTGGGGGATATAGGGCTGTTTAGATCATTAACCTGATCTTGATTCAACTTTGGTACCTGGTATCTGTCTAGGAACTTCTCCATTTCTTCCAGGTTCTCCAGTTTTGATGAGTATAGCCTTTGGTAGAAGGATCTGATGGTGTTTTGGATGTCTTCAGGATCTGTTGTTATGTCTCCTTTTTCATTTCTGATTTTGTTAATTAGGATGCTTCCCTGTGCCCTCTAGTGAGTCTGGCTAAGGGTTTATCTATCTTGTTGATTTTCTCAAAGAACCAGCTCCTTGATTGGTTGATTCTTTGAATAGTTTTTCTTGTTTCCACTTGGTTGATTTCACCCCTGAGTTTGATTATTTCCTGCCGTCTACTCCTCTTGGGTGAATTTGCTTCCTTTTGTTCTAGTGCTTTTAGGTGTGTTGTCAAGCTGCTAATGTGTGCTCTCTCTAGTTTCCTTTTGGAGGCACTCAGAGCAATGAGTTTTCCTCTTAGAAATGCTTTCATTGCGTCCCATAAGTTTGGGTATGTTGTGGCTTCATTTTCATTGAACTCTAAAAAGTCCTTAATTTCTTTCTTTATTCCTTCCTTGACCAAGGTATCATTGAGAAGAGTGTTGTTCAGTTTCCACGTGAAGGTTGGCTTTCTATTATTTATTTTGTTATTGAAGATCAGCCTTAGTCCATGGTGATCTGATAGGATGCATGGGACAATTTCAATATTTTTGTATCTGTTGAGGCCTGCTTTGTGACCAATTATGTGGTCAATTTTGGAGAAGGTACCATGAGGTGCTGAGAAGAAGGTATATCCTTTTGTTTTAGGATAGAATGTTCTGTAGATATCTGCCAGATCCATTTGATTCATAATTTCTCTTAGTTTCACTGTGTCCCTGTTTAGTTTCTGTTTCCATGATCTGTCCATTGGTGAAAGTGGTGTGTTGAAGTCTCCCACTATTATTGTATGAGGTGCAATGTGTGCTTTGAGATTTACTAAAGTTTCTTTAATGAATGTGGCTGCCTTTGTATTTGGAGCATAGATATTCAGGATTGATAGTTCCTCTTGGAGGATTTTACCTTTGATGAGTATGAAGTGTCCCTCCCTGTCTTTTTTAATGACTTTGGGTTGGAAGTCAATCTTATCAGATATTAGAATGGCTACTCCATCTTGTTTCTTCATGCCATTTGCTTGGAAAATTGTTTTCCAGCCTTTCATTCTGAGGTAGTGTCTATCCTTTTCTCTGAGATGAGTTTCCTGTAAGCAGCAAAATGTTGGGTCTTGTTTGTGTAGCCAGTTTGTTAGTCTATGTCTTTTTATCGGGGAGTTGAGTCCATTGATATTAAGAGATATTAAGGAAAAGTAATTGTTGTTTCCTGTTATTATTGTTGTTAAAGTTGGCATTTTGTTCTTGTGGCTGTCTTCTTTTAGGTTTGTTGAGGGATTACCTTCTTGTTGTTTCTAGGGCGTGGTTCCTGTCCTTGTATTGGTTTTTTTCTGTTGTTATCCTTTGAAGGGCTGGATTCGTGGAGAGATAATGTGTGAATTTGGTTTTGTCGTGGAATACTTTGGTTTCTCCATCTATGTTAATTGAGAGTTTGGCTGGGTATAGTAGCCTGGGCTGGAATTTGTGTTCTTTTAGTGTCTGTATAACATCCGTCCAGGATCTTCTGGCTTTCATAGTCTCTGGTGAAAAATCTGGTGTAATTCTGATAGGCTTGCCTTTATATGTTACTTGGCCTTTTTCTCTTACTGCTTTTAGTATTCTCTTTATTTAGAGCATTTGTTGTTCTGATTATAATGTGTCGGGAGGTATTTCTTTTCTGGTCCAGTCTATTTGGAGTTCTGAGGCTTCTTGTATGTTCATGGGCATCTCTTTCTTTAGATTTGGGAAGTTTTCTTCTATAATTTTGTTGAAGATGTTTGCTGGTCCTTTGAGTTGAAAATCTTCATTCTCATCCACTCCTATTATCCGTAGGTTTGGTCTTCTCATTGTGTCCTGTATTTCTTGGATGTTTTGAGTTAGGATCTTTTTGCATTTTACATTTTCCTTGATTGTTGTGCCGATGTTCTCTATGGAATCTTCTGCACCTGAGATTCTCTCTTCCATCTCTTGTATTCTGTTGCTGATGCTCGTATCTATGGTTCCAGATTTCTTTCCTAGGGTTTCTATCTCCAGTGTTGCCTCATTTTGGGTTTTCTTTATTGTGTCTACTTCCCTTTTTAGTTCTAGTATGGTTTTGTTCATTTCCATCATCTGTTTGGATGTGTTTTCCTGTTTTTCTGTAAGGACTTCTACCTGTTTGATTATGTTATCCTGTTTTTCTTTAAGGATTTGTAACTCTTTAGCAGTGTTCTCCTGCAATTCTTTAAGGGATTTTTGTGCTTCCTCTTTATTGTCTTCTGCCTGTTTAGCAGTGTTCTCCTGCATTTCTTTAAGTGTGTTATTAAAGTCCTTCTTGAAGTCCTCTATCATCATCAGGAGATATGCTTTTAAATCCGTGTCTAGCTTTTCCGGTGTGTTGGGGTGCCCTGGACTGGGCGAAGTGGGGGTGCTGGGTTCTGATGATGGTGAGTGGTCTTGGTTTCTGTTAGTAAGATTATTACGTTTACCTTTCGCCATCTGGTAATCTCTGGGGATAGTTGTTATCGTTGTCACTGTTTAAAGATTGGAGCAGAAGCTGTGTTCCACTCACCAGCAGTCCCAAAATCCTGTGGCGGGGGTCGTGGGTAGCTGGCGGGTGTCAGGCAACCCTGCGCTCCCGCTACCCCAGCGCTGATCCGGCCGGATGAGGCCTGTGGCCCTACTCAGGCCGGTTTCTGCTTCCCTAACTAATGCAGTCTCAGGTCCCGAGCACTTGGGTTGGAGCAGAAGCTGTGCTCCACTCACCAGAAGTCTTAAGATCCTGTGGCGGGTGTTGTGGGTAGCTGGCGAGTGTCAGCCGACCCTGCGCCCCAGCTGCCCTGGTGCTTTTCTGACCGGAAGAGGGTTGTGCTTTTTCAGGGTTTCTCACCATATTCCAGGTCCTACTGTGTGATTTTCTCATTTTTTTACTTTTTCTGTGTTTCTCATCATATTCCAAGTCCTACAGTGTGATTTTCTCATTTTTTGACTTTTTCAGAGTTTCTCATCATATTCCAAGTCCTAGACTGTGATTTTTCTAATTTTTCGACTTTTTCAGATTATATCACCATATTCCTTTTACTACAGTGTTGTTTCTCATTTTTTGACTTTTTCAAGGTTTCTCATCATATTCCAAGTCCTAGAGTGTGATTTTTCTAATTTTTCGACTTTTTCAGATTATATCACCATATTCCTTTTACTACAGTGTGATGTTTCTCATTTTTTGACTTTTTCAAGGTTTCTCACCATATTCCATGTCCTACAGTGTGATTTTCTCATTTTAAGACTTTTTCAGGGTTTATCACCATATTCCAGGTACTACAGTGTAATTTTTTATTTTAGACTTTTTCAGTGTTTCTCACCATATTCCAGGACCTACTGCGTGATTTTCTCATTTTTCGACTTTTTCAGGGTTTCTCACCATATTCCAGGTCCTACACTGTGATTTTCTCATTTTTCGACTTTTTCAGGGTTTTTCACTATATTGGAGGTCCTACAAGTGTGATTTTCTTATTTTTCGACTTTTTCAGGGTTTCTCATCATATTCGAGCTCCTACAGTGTATTATTCTCATTTTTTGACTTTTTCACGGTTTCTCATCATAATCCAAATCCTACAGTGTGATTTTCTCATTTTTGGAATTTTTCAGGGTTTCTTACCATATTCCAGTTTCTACAGTGTTATTTTTCTAATTTTCGACTTTTTCAGTGGTGCTCACCATATTGAATCTTCTACAGTGTGATTTTCTCATTTTTCGACTTTTTCAGGGTTTCTCATCATATTCCAAGTCCTACAGTGTGATTTTTTCATTTTTTGACTTTTTCAGGGTTTCTCATTATATTCCAAGTACTACAGTGTGATTTTTTCATTTTTTGACTTTTTCAGGTTTTCTCATCATATTCCAAGTCCTACAGTGTTATTTTCTCATTTTTTGACTTTTTCAGTGTTTCTCACCATATTCCAGGTCCTACAGTGTGATTTTCTCATTTTTTGACTTTTTCAGGGTTTCTCACCATATTGGAGGTTCTATAAGTGTGATTTTCATATTTTTCGACTTTTTCAAGGTTTCTCACCATATTCCAACTTCTACAGTGTATTGTTCTCATTTTTTGACTTTTTCACGGTTTCTCATCATATTCTAAATCCTACAGTGTGATTTTCTCATTTTTGGAATTTTTCAGGGTTTCTCACCATATTGCAGGTACTACAAGTTTGATTTTCTTATTTTTTGACTGTTTAAGTTTTTCTCACCATATTGCAGGTCCTACTGTGTGATTTTCTCATTTTGAGACTTTTTCAGTGTTTCTCACCATATTCCAGCTACTACAGTGTGATTTTCTCATTTTTCGACTTTTTCAGGGTTTCTCATCATATTCCAATCCTAGAGTGTGATTTTTCTAATTTTTCGACTTTTTCAGAGTTTCTCACCATATTCCAGGTTCTACAGTGTTATTTTTCTAATTTTTGTCTTTTTCAGGGTTGCTCACCATATTCCATCTTCTACAGTGTGATTTTCTCATTTTTCGACTTTTTCAGGGTTTCTCATCATATTCCAAGTCCTACAGTGTGATTTTCTCATTTTTTGACTTTTTCAGGGTTTCTCATCATATTCCAAGTCCTACAGTGTGATTTTCTCATTTTTTGACTTTTTCAGGGTTTCTCACCATATTCCAGGTCCTACAGTGTGATTTTCTCTTTTTTTAACTTTTCAGGGTTTCTTACCGTATTCCAGGTTCTACATTGTCATTTTCTCATTTTTTGAATATTTCAGGTTTTCTCAACATATTCCAGGTCCTACACTGTCATTTTCTAATTTGCGACTTTTTCAGAGTTTCTCACCATATTCCATGTACTACAGTGTGATTTTCTCATTTTTTGACTTTTTCAGTGTTTCTCAACATATTCCAGGTCCTACAGTGTGATTTTCTCATTTTTCGACTTTTTCAGGGTTTCTCACCATAATGGAGATCAAACAAGTATGAGTTTCTTATTTTTCGAATTTTTCAGGTTTTCTCACCGTATTCCAGTTCCTACAGTGTATTTTTCTCATTTTTAGACTTTTTCACGTTTTCTCACAATATTCCTGGTCCTACTGCATGATTTTCTCATTTTTCGACTTTTTCAGGGTTTCTCACCATATTCCAAGTCATTCAGTGTGATTTTCTCATTTTTTGACTTTTTCAGAATTTCTCACCCTATTGGAGGTCCTACAAGTGTGAATTTCTTATTTTTTGACTTTTTCAGGGTTTCTCACCATATTCCAGCTCCTTCAGTGTATTTTTCTCATTTTTTGACTTTTTCAGGGTTTCTCACCATATTGCAGATATGACAAATTTGATTTTCTTATTTTTCGACTGCTTCAGGGTTTCTCACCATATTCCAGGTCCTACTGTGTGATTTTCTCATTTTTAGACTTTTTCAGTGTTTACTCACCATATTCAAGGTACTACAGTGTTATTTTCTCATTTTTTGACTTTTTCAGGTTTTCTCATCATATTCCAATTCCTACAGTGTGATTTTCTCTTTTTTCGACTTTTAAAGAGTTTCTCAACATATTCCAGGTCCACCAGTGTAATTTTCTCATGTTTGACTTTTCAGTGTTTCTCACCATATTGCAGGTCCTACAAGTGTGAATTTCTCATTTTTCGACTTTTTTCAGAGTTACTCACCATATTCCAGGTCTCTACAGTGTGATTTTCCCATTTTAATATTTTTCAGTGTTTTTCACCATATTCCAGGTCCTACTGCCTGATTTTTCTCATGTTTTTGACTTTTTCAGAGTTTCTCACCATATTCCAAGTCCTACAGTGTGATTTTCTCATTTTTTGACATTTTCAGGGTTTCTCATCTTATTCTAATTCCTAGAGTGTGATTTTTCTAATTTTTCGACTTTTTCAGATTATATCACCATATCCTTGTACTACAGTGTGATGGTTCTCATTTTTTGACTTTTTCAATGTTTCTCACCATATTCCATGTCCTACAGTGTGATTTTTCTCATTTTTCGATTTTTTTCAGGGTTTGTAACCATATTCCAGGTACTACAGTGTGATTTTCTTATTTTATTCTTTTTCAGTGTTTCTCAGAAAATTCCAGAGCCCCACTGTGTTATTTTCTCATTTTCGGCTTTTTCAGGGTTTCTCACCATATTCCAGGTCCTACAATGTGATTTTCTCATTTTTCGACTTTTTCATGGTTTTTCACCATATTGGAGGTCCTACAATTGTGTTTTTCTTATTTTTCGACTTTTTCAGTGTTTCTCATCATATTCCAAGTCCTAGAGTGTAATTTTTCTAATTTTTCGACTTTTTCAGTGTTTCTCACCATTTCCAGGTTCTACATTGTGATTTTTCTCATTTTTTGAATTTTTTCAGGGTTTCTCACCATATTCGATCTTCTACAGTTTGAATTACTCATTTTTCGACTTTTTTCAGGGTTTCTAATCATATTCCAAGTCCTACAGTGTGATTTTATCATTTTTTGACATTTTCAGGGTTTCTCACCATATTCCAAGTCCTACAGTGTGATTTTCTCATTTTTCGACTTTTTCAGGGTTTCTCACTATATTGCAGGTCCTACAAGTGTGAATTTCTTATTTTTTGACTTTTTCAGGTTTCTCACCATATTCCAGCTCCTACAGTGTATTTTTTCATTTTTTGTCTTTTTCACGGTTTCTCATCTTATTCCAAGTACTATATTGGGATTTTCTCATTTTTTGACTTTTTCAGGGTTTCTCTCCATATTGCAGGTACTACAAGTTTGATTTTCTTATTTTTCGATCTTTCAGGTTTTCTTACAATATTCCAGGTCCTACTGTTTGATTTTCTCATTTTAGACTTTTTCAGGGTTTCTCACCATATTCCAGGTACTACTGTGTGATTTTCTCATTTTTCTGACTTTTTCAGGGTTTCTCATCATATTCCAAGTCCTAGAGTGTGATTTCCTCTTTTTTCGACTATTTCAGAGTTTCTCACCATATTCCAGGTCCTACAGTGGTGATTTTCTTATTTTAAGACTTTTTCAGGGTTTCTCAACATATTCCAGGTACTACAGTGTGATTTTCTCATTTTTTGACTTTTTCAGGGTTTCTCATCATATTCCAAGTCCTACAGTGTGATTTTCTCATTTTTGGAATTTTTCAGGGGTTTCTCAACATATTCCAAGTCCTAGAGTGTGATATTTCTATTTTTTCGACTTTTTCAGAGTTTCTCACCATATTCCAGTTTCTACAGTTTTATTTTTCTAATTTTCGACTTTTT
Source organism: Mus caroli (assembly GCF_978045245.1). Classification (NCBI taxonomy): domain Eukaryota; kingdom Metazoa; phylum Chordata; class Mammalia; order Rodentia; family Muridae; genus Mus; species Mus caroli. The sequence continues at coordinate 126,389 of NW_028227349.1, forward strand.
CAGAGTTGCTCACCATATTCCATCTTCTACAGTTGTGATTTTCTCATTTTTCGACTTTTTCAGGGTTTCTCATCATATTCCAAGTCCTACAGTGTGATTTTCTCATTTTTTAACTTTTTCAGGTTTTCTCATCATATTCCAAGTCCTACAGTGTTATTTTCTCATTTTTGACTTTTTCAGTGTTTCTCACCATATTC